>NW_007137213.1:0-907 GCF_000164805.1 Carlito syrichta | reverse complement strand
TGTTTCGCTCAATGACCATTTTTCTACTGAGTTCTATTCTCCTTTTTGTAATGGATTTCTCTGAGTTCATTATACATTCATGTGTTTGCTCTTTGGTGATATATGTTGATACCTGCCACATGCTAATATACTCTCCTGGTCTGTAAGAGGCCTTTTCCATCTCTTTATATAATTTTGTATGAATGTGAATTCATAATTTTAATAAAGGTAACTCTAGTCATCTGTTCCTTCCTATTCAGTATTTCTCATACCTTCAAAAGTTTTCTCTATTTTAAACTCATGAAGATATTATTTTTACTAACTTCTAAAATTATTATTTGTTTTTCACATTTAGATCTATAATCCATGTGAAGCTGATTTGTGTGTGCGTTTGTGTAAAGAATGAGGTGACATTTTAGAATATACAGATTTTCTGAAAACATTTTCTGAGAAGACATACACACACTTTTTTCTCCATGTGTCTGTGTAATTGGCCCTCAAATCTGTTCCACTGCTCTATGCACCTATTCCCTAGGCCAATACCTGCCTTTCTTAGTCAATCTATGGATCTATCTAACTGTCCTTTAGAGCAAAGGCTCCACCTTGTTATATTTTTGTCAAATAGTCCTTGTTCTTGACAACATGTAGTTACATATTTAGAAGCTGCTTGTCAAGTTTCACAAAGATTTTTGAATTTTGATTAGTATGGCATGGAGCCTACAGATTAGTTTGAGGAGAAGGGACAATTTAAAAATAATGGGTTTGCCGGGCTCGGTGGCTCAGCCTGTAATCCCGTGCCTTTGGGAGACTGAGGTGAGTGGATTGCCTGAGCCCGCGGGTTCGAGACCTGCCTGGGCAGGCGAGACCTCATCTCCACAATATATCAAAAAATTAGCTGGGCCTGGTAGCGAGCGCCTGTAGTTCCAGC
>NW_007137212.1:0-4048 GCF_000164805.1 Carlito syrichta | reverse complement strand
TCATGGGAACATTACTGTAATCACACATAGGCATTGATTCTTAGGTCAGGCAGGTAATAAAATGAAAGTTTTAAACAAAATGGAGTAAGCGGGTTAATATTATTGTTTTGCTAGCAGTTTGATTTTATCAACTGATTTAGCTTATTTCAACATCACATCCTTCAAAGCAATAATCTATGAATAAGGAATCTAACCTCCAGACCTAAACACTCCCACTGGGCCCCATCCCCAGCACTGGGGAATAAATTTAAACATGAGGTTTTGGGGAGCAAACATTCAAACTAAAGCAATGGTGAAGGGGTTTAGCATGCTAGTTCAGATCTCTCTTTCTTTTCTCATAATGTCACTAGTCCCGGTCCCTTGATAATCCATTAATCATTAACCATTAATCCATTAATTATGAATCAATTTATCCATCAAAAGGACAGATCCCTTATGACCCAATCACCTCTTAAAGACCCCACATCTGAATACTGTCTCAT
Source organism: Carlito syrichta (assembly GCF_000164805.1). NCBI lineage: Eukaryota > Metazoa > Chordata > Mammalia > Primates > Tarsiidae > Carlito > Carlito syrichta. The sequence continues at coordinate 3,566 of NW_007137212.1, read as the reverse complement.
TTGGGATTATGTCTCAATGTGAGTTTTGCAACATTGAACATTCACATCACAATATCCCATTGTAGAGATAAATCTTGCTATCTTAAGTCAATTAATGGCTATTTCAAATTGAAAACTTTAAAAAAAACTCTAAGGAAAAGTGATTTATGAATGTATTCCTTGTGTGGGCTCCCTCATGATCTACTTTCAGCACAACAATCAGGGTAGAGTCTCTCCAAGGGTTGCCTCAGGCCAATATGGAAGCAATATGGAAGTGGGGAAGTCCAGGCCTCCAGAACACAGGGTAGAAGTTGCTCTATCCAGTCTCACAAAAGGAGCCACAGAATGGCTGGAATTCAGAAGTCGCCAGCTTTTGTGTTTTTCTACTCTTCTGTCCTCTTGGGCAGTCCTAACAGATAACTGGTATCTGCATGTTGACCTTAGTTCTAGAAACAAATTCTATCAGAATAGGAAATTAGTGAGATTAACATAGAACCCTAACATCTTGAATTAAATTATCAAGAGTCAAAAATCAATCTGTGACAGAGCAGTTTTAGATATAAGATTAAACAAGCATATTTCTTAACTTGTGGAGAGAAAGCTGTTTTTGAGAACTCTGATTCATAGAAAGTTTATTTTGCCCCCATCTTATTGGTAAGGCTGGAGCACAGATGAAGATCTTGTTCTGCCTGCAGAGAGGAGCTTGGGAGAGAGGGGGTCCTAAAAGACCATTTGGGATGTTAGTGAGGGGCAGGGCAGTGGTAGTCTCCAAATCTTTCTCTTTTTTTGTCTATTGTTTTCTGCGTAGTTTTTATTGTGATAGTATGTGCATAACAAAAATTTGCCATCTTAAACCTTTTAAGTGGACAGTTCATAATGTTGTCCCACCATTGTTACCATTAATCTCCACAACTCTTTTTGTCTTTAAATAGTTAAACTCCAGACCATGCATAATAGCTTATACCTATATTTCCAGAACTTTTGGAGGTCAAGGCAGGAGAATTGCTTGAACCCAGGGGTTTGAAACCAGTCTAGACAATACTGTGAGATCTGACAATACAACAACAGAAAAAAGAAAGAAAGAAAAAAGAAGAAAAGAAAAGAAAACAAACAAAGAAAATTGAGCCACACAAGACTTTTGAAATGCTCCAAACGGGATGTTTCTAGTGTTTGAAAAGCCTTTGCCTGAGTTACAGCTACTTATGTGAGAAGATCTTTAAAATATCATCATGTCTCTGTAATTTAATCCCATTTTCTGCATTACTGTAGCTGCACTCCTAAGTTTTTTGAAAAACCATATTTCTCATGCTAATGGGTGCAAACATTATTCCAATATGTTAGCATTCAGAATCTAGCAACAAATTTAAAAAAATAACCTGGAGATAATAATTGAATAATTTCTTTGGGTGGTACAAACAACACCAGAAAGATAGCAGGGAAGTGATATAGGAAACAGAAACCACCTGTCAAACATGCTTATCAAGTAACTTTACATTGTGGTTAACTGTGTTCAACTCTAAAACAATTCTCAATATATTTAAAAGTATTCAAATCCTATCACACAAAGCTTAATCTTATTTAGTAATTTGGAAAGTGATATAAAATATGTGTTATCCCCATTTACAGATTAAAAAACAGAGGCTCAGGGAAATCAAATTGGCTCACCTGTGGTCACATAATAGGAAGAGGTGAAGTCAGAATTGCATCTGAGTGTCAAGGTCCAGTGTGAGCACATGCCTCTGAACAGTTGGAGCTGAGGCCTACGGAAAGGTTGAGTATAATGTCAAGCAGCTTAGCCTGTGAAGACAGTAGTTGTCTCTGTGTCTGGTTTGTCTCCAAGGCATGTCTGGTACAGAGGCATCCAATAATTCTGAAAGAAAGAAGAGATGAATGGTTGTTTCGCTCAATGACCATTTTTCTACTGAGTTCTATTCTCCTTTTTGTAATGGATTTCTCTGAGTTCATTATACATTCGTGTGTTTGCTCTTTGGTGATATATGTTGATACCTGTCACATGCTAATATACTCTCCTGATCTGTAAGAGGCCTTTTCCATCTCTTTATATAATTTTGTATGAATGTGAATTCATAATTTTAATAAAGGTAACTCTAATCATCTGTTCCTTCCTATTCAGTATTTCTCATACCTTCAAAATTTTTCTCTATTTAAAACTCATGAAGATATTATTTTTACTAACTTCTAAAATTATTATTTGTTTTTCACATTTAGATCTATAATCCATGTGAAGCTGATTTGTGTGTGCATTTGTGTAAAGAATGAGGTGACATTTTAGAATATACAGATTTTCTGAAAACATTTTCTGAGAAGACATACACACACTTTTTTCTCCATGTGTCTGTGTAATTGGCCCTCAAATCTGTTCCACTGCTCTATGCACCTATTCCCTAGGCCAATACCTGCCTTTCTTAGTCAATCTATGGATCTATCTAACTGTCCTTTAGAGCAAAGGCTCCACCTTGTTATATTTTTGTCAAATAGTCCTTGTTCTTGACAACATGTAGTTACATATTTAGAAGTTGCTTGTCAAGTTTCACAAAGATTTTTGAATTTTGATTAGTATGGCATGGAGCCTACAGATTAGTTTGAGGAGAAGGGACAATTTAAAAATAATGGGTTTGCCGGGCTCGGTGGCTCAGCCTGTAATCCCGTGCCTTTGGGAGACTGAGGTGAGTGGATTGCCTGAGCCCGCGGGTTCGAGACCTGCCTGGGCAGGCGAGACCTCATCTCCACAATATATCAAAAAATTAGCTGGGCCTGGTAGCGAGCGCCTGTAGTTCCAGCTACTTGGAAGGCTGTAGCAGAAGGATCGCCGGAGCCCAGCAGGTCGAGGCTGCGGTGGCCGGGAGCGGCCACTGCACTCCAGTCTGGGCGACCGAGTGAGACTCCAACTCAAAAAAAAAAAAAAAAATAATAATAATAATAAAATTAATGGGTCTTTCAATTTACGAATTTGTGTATGTATGTACTTATTATTTATTTGAATTGGTGTCTCACTCTGAGCACAGGCTTTTTTCCCATTTATGTTTCCTATTAGAAGATCTTTATTTCATATTATTTTTAATGTTTTCTACTCCCACAGCTTTACTAAGTTATAACTGAATAATAAAAATATACATATTTATCCCCATACGTATCTTTTTGTGGTGTGAAGACTGATATTTCTCGACAGATTCACTAGATAGATGGGCTCTTTTTCCAAAATCAATTTGTGTGTGTGTGTGTGTGTGTGTGTGTGTGTGTGTGTGTGTGTGTGTGTGTGTGTGTGTGTATCACTGCATCCCAGGCTAAGACATCTTTCAATCGGCTACAGTAAAATAGTGTGAAAGCCACTATAACAAAATGACGTTATCTCGATTATCAAGAGTTCCAGCACTGGCAGTCTTCCTCATCTTTCCGAAGATGTTGGCGACTCTTGGTGAAGCCTGAGAGATTTCTCCTTTGCGGAAATCAGCTTTGGCCTTCCGTCGTCCCCGCCTCGTTTTCTGTAATTTGCCTCGCCTACTGCGCCATCTAGTGTAGTACGGAGGGAAGTGAAGCACATCAGGGGTGGATTGTAAAAGAAAGAT
>NW_007137211.1:0-3865 GCF_000164805.1 Carlito syrichta | reverse complement strand
TTTCCTATTATTAGATATTGTCCAGTTTTTACTTTTTCCTCAAATTTTCTTCATCTAATGAAACATTTTTGGCAGATACATTCCTAGATGTAAAATTTCTGGACTGCAAAAAGTTCTCTGTGTTATATATTTTATTTATATAGTATTTTTCCCTTAAAAATATATTAGCAGTAACTTCAGCTGTCAGTAGGCTCAAACAGTTATATTTCTGCACCAGTCTTCTAACACCAAGCAGAGCTCTTCCATCCTGAAGATTTTTATTCCAGTCTTCTACTCAGCTATAAAGGCCCCAGTTTTCTCCCATATCCTTTCCCCTAGTTTGAACTTCTAATCTTTTCAATTCTCTGCCCATTCTCTCATTTTATTTCTGTTTTGCTATTTCTCACTTATTTTTCTACAGTTATTTATTTTCTCTTGCTCAAGGAAAACACATGGCTTCGAAGGGACGCCATCACATTCAGATCATTTCTTTCTGATCTTCAAGTCACCTACAGCAGTGAACTTGGAGCTGGTTGTGCTCTGAATGTTTTTTTTGAGAGTACCTTTGCTCTTTGATGAGGATGTGTGGTCCATAAAAGCTGTGGCTAGTTCTTTTTCATGTGTGTGTGTGTGTGTGTGTGTGTGGCTTCACAGCACCTGGAACCAAGTAGGGTATCAACAAATGTCTGTGAAATGTTGGGATAAGTCAGACTATATAACAGTGAAGAACTATATCTAATCAATAAATTATATATTTGCAACCACTAAAGCCTTTGGAAATAGAATGGTTGACTCAGATGGACATATCTTTCCATTTCACCGTGGATATGTTCTGAGAAAAAATTCATTTACGGACAAAATACACCAAAGAAAGCATCATTTTATATTTGTTCCTATTATCTTTCAAACTATGACAAAATAAAAATTATATTAGTAAACACCTGAGAAAAAATAATTTTCTCAGGCACTCTATAAACTTTTCTTTTACTATGGAATATATTCATGAAAGCTGCTTTGTAAAATGAGAGCCTAATGCAGTTAGATAACCTGCTGAAAATCATTCATATAGAAAGTCACAGAATTGCTCTGCAGTTCACTAGGTCATTGGAGCCTGAGACCTTAGCATCTTGCTATTACACAGACACACACAAAAGCTGAAATATTTTAAATTTAGCAACTCTACAGTAGAAGACAAAGCTGGAAAAGTGAAACACTGCATTAAAAACTGAGCAACTGCTTCAGCCTACTCCCCAATAACATCTTCTTTAGTGACCCATTGGGCATGCTGGCAAGCATTGCTGGGTAGCAGAAAAGGATCCAGTTTCTTCTCCAGGACTAACAAAGGGGTTTGGTGCAGTAATGAACTTCCCATAAAACAGGGTTCCCCCAAGATAGCTTTCCCTCTACAAGCACAGCAGAACCTCTTCTTCTCAGCCCCTATAGCAAACTATTTGACTCCAGATAGCTTTATCTCAGATGACAGAATTTTTTGCTAATCTCATTAATTTCATGTTCTGATGTGTTTTGCTTCTAAGGTTTAGGTTCCTACCCACATTCCTGCCAATTGCTTTGGGTGGCCCCAGAGACCAGAAGAACTTAAAAACTCAAAAGAAGGTGACTTATAAATCCCAGATAGTTGGTGCCACCTGTTGTGAGAAGGACATAATGTAGCAGCAATCTCCAGTGGGCTTGTGGCAGACTTGGGATTTTTGCAGACAGGTGGGATCAGATAGATGTTTTCAGCTCTGAGCTCAGTACATTCAGTGTCCTGGATGTTCCTCTCCTGTCCTTACCATTGCGACCTATCCTGGAACAGCCAAGAGGTTCATTGTGACCAGGTTTCCATGCCTTGTGGTCTTCTCTGAAAATGCTGGGTAAGCAATCATTTTCCCACAGTACAGAATACCTTGAGAGGAAGCATAGACTCGCCTGCTCTGTACCTGACGCCTGTGACTCATGATGAGCCTCTTGTAATGAATGATGTGGCAACACTTCAGTGTTGGCTCAAATGTGATGAAATTTTACTTTAAAATTGTTTGGGCTTTTGTTGTTGTTGTTATTTTATTTTAGTTTTGCCCTTTCATTAAAATTGTACACAATGTGAAATTTTTGTTCCCTGTGCTTCTACAGTTTCTGTTGGGTAAGGGCAGGAGTGGGTGGTCATTCTTGGGTTCCTGTACCAGCGGGGACCATGATTCTTGGCTTTGCTCATTGCAGGGCTGAAGTGGTGTGTACCATGCAGAGGGGTTGTGGGAAAGTCGGCCAGGGGTCTTGCAAGCCAGTCACTCTCAGCCTCTGGGTCTCTGGTTAACCAGCGGACATGCAGCATCCCTGGGAACTTAGTCTAGGAAATGTGCATGTTCCATCAGCTGGCACTTCTTCCCTCTGAAGAAGGTTTATGCCATTCTATCTATGACCTTGATAGATTCACTCATGAACTCTGAACGTTTTCTCCTAAACTCTAGGATTTTCTACATAGACTCATGTTCTGCTATTATGGACAGTTTTATTTCATTTCCAATTTATACGACATTTAGTTCCTTTACTTGGTTTATGGCACTGGCAAACAAGTCCAGTACCTTGATGAATAGAAAACAGGTGCACTTCTCTTTGTTTCTGATTTTATGGAAAAAGCATTGTATCTGTCACCATGACATAAGATATTATGTATGTTTTTGTAAATACATACCATCTGGTAGGGAGAATTTCCTTTTATTCTCAAATTGTTGAGAGTTGTGTTTTTATTTTAAATTATGAATGTCTGTTAGATTTTTTAAAATTATTTTATTATTATTTTTTTTTGAGTTGGAGTCTCACTCTGTCATCCAGACTGGAGTGCAGTGGCCACTCCTGGCCACCGCAGCCTCGACCTGGTGGGCTCAGGTGATCCTTCTGCTTTAGCCTTCCAAGTAGCTGGAATTACAGGCATGTGCTACCACACCCAGCTGATTTTTTTTTTTTTTGATTTGTTATAGAGATGAGGTCTCACTGCCCAGGTGGGTCTCGAGCCCACAGGCTCAGGCAATCCACTCACCTCAGCCTCCCAATGGCGCAGGATTACAGGCTGAATAGAAGCTTTTTTTGTGCATCATTTGATAGGATCACATGTTGTTTTACACCTAGGATATCAACAGAGTGAATGATATTGATTGGTTTTCAAGGAATGAAGTAGCCTTACATTGGGAATAAATCTTATCTGGGCATGATATTATTCCTGAACATATATTTTTGACTTGTATTTGCTAGTATTTTGGTGAGGATTTCTGCATTATGTTTAGGTAGAATATTGGCCAGTAGTTTTCTCTTAGTGTACCATATTTGCCTGAAAAAGACTGACTTCATAAGCTGGGAAGTATTCCATACTCATTCATTTTCTAAGATACATTTTATGTAATTCATCATATTTCTTCTTAAACTTTTGGCAAAAATTAAACAGTGAAATTGTAAGAACATCTAGATTTGTTTTTTGGAAGTTTTTTAAAATCATAAATTCATTATCTTTAATAGTTACAAGAATATATAAATAATACAAGATAAGCTGGATACATTATGATTTTGAAGAATTGATCCATTTCATCAATTTTTTGATTCTCCAGTACACGGTTGTTTTAGATAATTTAAAAAAAGTGATAACTGGGACAGGCTCAGTGGTTGATGTCTGTAATTCCAGAACTTTGGGAGGTCATAATGAGATAATTACTTGAGCCCAGGAGTTCAAGACCAGCCTGGGCAGCATAGTAAGATCTCATCTCTCATTAAAACAAAAAGAAAAATTATTGTGAGTTGGTTGACAAAATAAAGATAGTGCTGGATGACATCAGTTGCCCCTTCAGACTCACTTATTACTCTTTAGCCTGCTCTGTGATCCAAGAAGTAATGAGCTACT
>NW_007137210.1:0-7821 GCF_000164805.1 Carlito syrichta | reverse complement strand
CATTTACGGACAAAATACACCAAAGAAAGCATCATTTATATTTGTTCCTATTATCTTTCAAACTATGACAAAATAAAAATTATATTAGTAAACACCTGAGAAAAAATAATTTTCTCAGGCACTCTATAAACATTAACTTTTACTATGGAATATATTCATGAAAGCTACTTTGTAAAATGAGAGCCTAATGCAGTTAGATAACCTGCTGAAAATCATTCATATAGAAAGTCACAGAATTGCTCTGCAGTTCACTAGGTCATTGGAGCCTGAGACCTTAGCATCTTGCTATTACACAGACACACACAAAAGCTGAAATATTTTAAATTTAGCAACTCTACAGTAGAAGACAAAGCTGGAAAAGTGAAACACTGCATTAAAAACTGAGCAACTGCTTCAGCCTACTCCCCAATAACATCTTCTTTAGTGACCCGTTGGGCATGCTGGCAAGCATTGCTGGGTAGCAGAAAAGGATCCAGTTTCTTCTCCAGGACTAACAAAGGGGTTTGGTGCAGTAATGAACTTCCCATAAAACAGGGTTCCCCCAAGATAGCTTTCCCTCTACAAGCACAGCAGAACCTCTTCTTCTCAGCCCCTATAGCAAACTATTTGACTCCAGATAGCTTTATCTCAGATGACAGAATTTTTTGCTAATCTCATTAATTTCATGTTCTGATGTGTTTTGCTTCTAAGGTTTAGGTTCCTACCCACATTCCTGCCAATTGCTTTGGGTGGCCCCAGAGACCAGAAGAACTTAAAAACTCAAAAGAAGGTGACTTATAAATCCCAGATAGTTGGTGCCACCTGTTGTGAGAAGGACATAATGTAGCAGCAATCTCCAGTGGGCTTGTGGCAGACTTGGGATTTTTGCAGACAGGTGGGATCAGATAGATGTTTTCAGCTCTGAGCTCAGTACATTCAGTGTCCTGGATGTTCCTCTCCTGTCCTTACCATTGCGACCTATCCTGGAACAGCCAAGAGGTTCATTGTGACCAGGTTTCCATGCCTTGTGGTCTTCTCTGAAAATGCTGGGTAAGCAATCATTTTCCCACAGTACAGAATACCTTGAGAGGAAGCATAGACTCGCCTGCTCTGTACCTGACGCCTGTGACTCATGATGAGCCTCTTGTAATGAATGATGTGGCAACACTTCAGTGTTGGCTCAAATGTGATGAAATTTTACTTTAAAATTGTTTGGGCTTTTGTTGTTGTTGTTATTTTATTTTAGTTTTGCCCTTTCATTAAAATTGTACACAATGTGAAATTTTTGTTCCCTGTGCTTCTACAGTTTCTGTTGGGTAAGGGCAGGAGTTGGGTGACCATTTCTTGGTTCCTGTACCAGCGGGGACCATGATTCTTGGCTTTGCTCATTGCAGGGCTGAAGTGGTGTGTACCATGCAGAGGGGTTGTGGGAAAGTCGGCCAGGGGTCTTGCAAGCCAGTCACTCTCAGCCTCTGGGTCTCTGGTTAACCAGCGGACATGCAGCATCCCTGGGAACTTAGTCTAGGAAATGTGCATGTTCCATCACCTGGCACTTCTTCCCTCTGAAGAAGGTTTATGCCATTCTATCTATGACCTTGATAGATTCACTCATGAACTCTGAACGTTTTCTCCTAAACTCTAGGATTTTCTACATAGACTCATGTTCTGCTATTATGGACAGTTTTATTTCATTTCCAATTTATACGACATTTAGTTCCTTTACTTGGTTTATGGCACTGGCAAACAAGTCCAGTACCTTGATGAATAGAAAACAGGTGCACTTCTCTTTGTTTCTGATTTTATGGAAAAAGCATTGTATCTGTCACCATGACATAAGATATTATGTATGTTTTTGTAAATACATACCATCTGGTAGGGAGAATTTCCTTTTATTCTCACAGTTGTTGAGAGTTGTGCTTTTATTTTAAATTATGAATGTCTGTTAGATTTTTTAAAATTATTTTATTATTATTTTTTTTTTGAGTTGGAGTCTCACTCTGTCATCCAGACTGGAGTGCAGTGGCCACTCCTGGCCACCGCAGCCTCGACCTGCTGGGCTCAGGTGATCCTTCTGCTTCAGCCTTCCAAGTAGCTGGAATTACAGGCATGTGCTACCACACCCAGCTGATTTTTTTTTTTTTTTGATTTGTTATAGAGATGAGGTCTCACTGCCCAGGTGGGTCTCGAGCCCACAGGCTCAGGCAATCCACTCACCTCAGCCTCCCAATGGCGCAGGATTACAGGCTGAATAGAAGCTTTTTTTGTGCATCATTTGATAGGATCACATGTTGTTTTACACCTAGGATATCAACAGAGTGAATGATATTGATTGGTTTTCAAGGAATGAAGTAGCCTTACATTGGGAATAAATCTTATCTGGGCATGATATTATTCCTGAACATATATTTTTGACTTGTATTTGCTAGTATTTTGGTGACGATTTCTGCATTATGTTTAGGTAGAATATTGGCCAGTAGTTTTCTCTTAGTGTACCATATTTGCCTGAAAAAGACTGACTTCATAAGCTGGGAAGTATTCCATACTCATTCATTTTCTAAGATACATTTTATGTAATTCATCATATTTCTTCTTAAACTTTTGGCAAAAATTAACAGTGAAATTGTAAGACATCTAGATTTGTTTTTTGGAAGTTTTTTAAAATCATAAATTCATTATCTTTAATAGTTACAAGAATATATAAATAATACAAGATATGCTGGATACATTATGATTTTGAAGAATTGATCCATTTCATCAATTTTTTGATTCTCCAGTACACGGTTGTTTTAGATAATTTAAAAAAAGTGATAACTGGGACAGGCTCAGTGGTTGATGTCTGTAATTCCAGAACTTTGGGAGGTCATAATGAGATAATTACTTGAGCCCAGGAGTTCAAGACCAGCCTGGGCAGCATAGTAAGATCTCATCTCTCATTAAAACAAAAAGAAAAATTATTGTGAGTTGGTTGACAAAATAAAGATAGTGCTGGATGACATCAGTTTGCCCCTTCAGACTCACTTATTACTCTTTAGCCTGCTCTGTGATCCAAGAAGTAATGAGCTACTTTTGCCCCCATGCTTCTGCTTCAGTTTAGGCACTGAAAGACACCAGTCATTCAGAAATAAGGAGAAGGAATGGAAGATTCACTCCCTTGCTTTTTCCCAGCTGGCTCTCAGGGTTGTAAATAACTTTATCTAAAGTCAACTATTCTGTGGTGTGGCCATTTCTTCCAGCACTTTCTTGATTTCACTAACACAGCACTCATTCTCTTGGCACTGCTTGACTTATGGGTGGTAATATGTCTTCTGGTGCCAGCTCTGGAGTGCTTTCCACCCTTTGTTGGTTTTCTTTCACCTGCCCATATGTACCTATTGTAAGTAGTCAGTCACTTTTTTTATTAAGTTCTTCTCAACTATTCCTGTAGTGTGTGTATCTGTTTTATGCAGCGACATGGATTAATATATGTTCCACTGACAAGAATAAATCACTCCAAAGTATTCAGTAAGGCAAAATATTTTATCCTCAGGTGTTTTTGGATTTGGACATAGAATAATGTTGCAGCAGCAGACCAAAAATTACATTGAGCTTCTGCCCAGCAAAAGAAAAATGAGAATAGGACATCATGGAAGTTGTATAAACATGTTTCCTATATAAAATGCTGTTGAGAAGTTTAGGATTGTGGGAATAGGAAAATGAAATTGTGGGAAGGAAAACTTCATTGCATAGAATTCACTGGAAGGTGAAAGTTGAAGGTAATGAACACATGCAGTGCTTGTGCTACATTTTTTAATTTTTATTTGAAAATAGTTAAAAACTCACAAAAAATGCAAGAATAAGCTATAGAAATGCAGCACACCTTTTATTCATATTCCCCAAATTTAATAATACACCACACATTTGACTCCCTTTGTCTCGCTAAAGGATTTGAGAATAGACTGTACAACTTATTGGCAGTATATCTTAATATTTAGTGTGTATTTTCTAACAGCAGGGATTTTTTTTCTTTTTTTCTTTTTTTGAGTCAGAGTCTCGCTCTCTCATCCAGGCTGGTGTGCAGAGGCACACTCACGGTCACTGTAGCCTTGATCTGCTGGGCTCAGTGATCCTTCTGCCTCAGCCTTCCAAGTAGCTGGAATCACAGGCATGTGCCACCACTCCCAGCTAATTTTTTGATTTATTGTAGAGACGAGGTCTTGCCATGTTGCTCAGGCTGGTCTCAAACACTTGTGCTCAGGCAATCCTCTCGCCTCCATCTCGCAAAGTGCTGGGATTCCAGGTTTGAGCCGCCATGTCTGTCAGGGATATTTTCGTTCACAGGAACAGTACAGGTACCAAATTTAGGAGATTTAATTTTGCTAAAATACTTATGTAATGTAAATTCCATACTCTAATTTCACCAGTCTTTCTAAAAATGCCCTTTATATTATTTAGAATCTTCCAATTCCTGTTTCAGTCCAGAATCAAGTGTTACATTTTAGTTGTCATATATATTTATTGGTTAATATGGACAGTTTCTCATTCTTTGGTGACCTTAACATTTTGAAGAAAATTGGCCAAGTATTACATTGAATAGTCCTCATTTTGAGTTTTTCTAATATGCCCTCATGATTGGATTCAGATTATGCCTCACCAGCTGGAATGCTACAAAGTTAGTGTTGTGTAAGTTCATGGCATCACATTTTATTTAATTTTTTTATTTTTTTATTTTTTATCTCACTCTGTTGCCCCGACTGGAGTGCAGTGGCCGCTCCCGGCCACCGCAGCCTCGACCCGCTGGGCTCCGACGATCCTTCTGCCTCAGCCTTCCGAGTAGCTGGAATTACAGGCATGCACTACCACGCCCGGCTGATTTTTTTTTTTTTTTAATTTATTGTAGAGATGAGGTCTCGCTGCCTAGGCGGGTCTCGAACCCGCGGGCTCACGCAATCCACTCACCTCGGCCTCCCAAAGGCGCGGGATTACAGGCTGGGCCACCGAGCCCGGCTGCATCACATTTTAAAGTATAATATATCTCACTGCTCAGTGGTGATAATTTGAATCACACTAGAAAGGAGTTTCCATGTCTCTACAGAAGAGCTACTATTTCCCCCCTGTCAACTAATAACCCAAGAGGAAAAAAAATTGAAATCATTCTACAGTGCCAAGTGTGACCAGACTGTTTCAGGCTTCAGGCTTGTGTGGCAGTTTCTATCTTTGGCTCACACCACCACTGGACCTACCTCAACAGCCCTGGACTCTGAGCAGCCCTCAAAACTAGGTAAGCTTCAGTGACCTTGAGTTTCTGGCATGTGCCAGTTCCATGGCAAACACAGCAGCCTAAGGCTTAAGGATATCAGGCAGCCTTCCTAGAGTCTCTGAACAGGCTGACTCTTGAATTTCAAGGCAGCCTGTAACACTAGAACATGAACCTGCATGTTTAAATATGTAGACATTGATGTATGACAACAAAAAACAAAAACAAGGAAATATGACATCAAAAGACAAAATAAAGGCAAGTGACAAACTCTAAAGAATGGAGGTATCTGAGCTGTTTCACAGAGAATTTCAAGGAAGCTAATCAAATGTCAGGAAAATAAAGAGAAATAATTCAATGAAATGAGGTAAACAATAATTGACTGGAACAAAAAATTTAATAAAAGAATTGAAATTAAAAGTAAGCAGACACCTTAAAACTGAAAAGAATATAATTAAAAATAAAAATATATAATCAATGCCACCAACATCAGAACTGATCAAGCAGAAATAAAATTCTGTAAACTAGAAAATATTCGGAGATAAGAAGAGCTAATGAAAAGTAATAAAGTTTACAGAACTTATGAAGTAGCATCAAGAGGGCAGATACTCAAGTTATAGTAACCATGAGGAGAAAAATAAAAGGGTAGAAAACTGATTTTTAAAAATAGTAAGACAAAATTTTCTTAAGCCTGGAGAAAGGTGTGCATATACAGGTACAGAAAAGACACAGGTTTCCATAAAGATTCAACCCAAACAAGACTACTCCATGACATATTAAAATCAAACTGTCAAATATCAATCACCAGTGAAGATTCAGAAAGCAACAAGAGAAAACAATCAATAATGTACAAGGGAATTCCAATAGGCCTAGGAGAGACTTCTCAGCAGAAATTTACTGGCCAGAACAAAGTGGGATGATATGTTCAAAGTGGTAAATGGGGTAAAAAATCACTTCCAAATAAAAATACTGTATGCAGCAAAGATGTTCATTAAAAACAAAGAAAAATGAAAACTTTCCTAGACAAACCAAACCTGAGTAAGTTCATTACCACCAGACTTGTCATGCAAGAGATGTCAAAGCGAATTCTTCCATATAAAATAAAATGATAGTAATGAGGAAAATGAAAATGTCTGAAAGTCAAAAATTCACTGGTAAAAGTATCTACACAGTCAAATCCAGAATATTCTAGTACTGTAATGGTAGTCTATAAATTACTTTTATATTTAGTATGAAGATAAAAGATAAAACTATTAAAGATAATGATAGTTGAAATAATTGGGTAAGGGATATGCAATAGAAAAATCTATAAATAACCAAAACCATTTTTATCTTAAAAAGTGGATCTCGTAGAAGTGGAGAATAGAATAGTGGTTGCCAGGAGCTGGGGTGGTTAGAGTAGAGGAGGACAATGATCAAAGGCGACAACATTTTAGCTAGATAAAAGAGTAAGAGCAAGAGATCTATTGTACAACATTGTGACTACAGTTAATGAGATATTGTGGTCATCAAAACTGCTAAAAGAGTAACGTTTAAGGTATTGTCACCAGTAACATAACTATGTGAAGAAATATGTGTGTTCATTAGCTAGATTTAGTCACTTCATCTCATGTGTATGTAATATATATATATAATAAATATATATGAACTTTAGATTGTACACAATAAATACATAACTTTTATCTGCCATTCAAAAATATTTAATAGAAAAATTGAGAGAAAAATAAATGGCTAAGGAGCATTGATGTTGTCACTGAGACCCACTGAGCTTGAACAAATTTGCTGTGAGCAACCTAGGACATGCTGGCCTGAAGACCAAGTGGCACTGGGGCCCAGCGAGCACCCACCTGTGCTTTTAACAGCATACTCTTTTTACTTCAAAGTTTTGCCACCCAGAACTGCCAACTCAGGAAACTACCAGGCTTGGAGGAATGTATTGCCGCCAAGGTAATGCCAGTTCGGTGAAAATACACAGAAAGAAAAATGATGTCCCAGGACTACTAGTGAAAGTTTAAAAAGAATTCCTGGTCTGGTGCTTGCTGTTTTTGGTTGGCAGGAAAATAACCCTGCTACAAAAGAGAAGGGACTGTGCTTACTGGACCACCACTGAAAAACACTGTATTGGGTGCTGAGAACTCGCTTCCACCAAGAACCACTGAATCAGGCAGAAGCAAGGCCACCAGCAAGCGCCTGGGGACGCAGCTGCAGTGGGGCTGAGACCGAGCTCAGCTCCCAGGCTCTTGGGTGAATGCATGTCAGGGGCATGAAGCTGAGTGGTGACACTAAATATCAGTCAAAGACATTCATAGCATTAAAGACATCAAATATGGAATCAAATTTCTAAAATGCAAATAGAAAACAACTCAAGAACACATTGCTCCAGAGTAAAACGCACTGAAAGAAAATTTAAAATGCAAAACACAAAGAAGAAGGAACCACACAAGCAGAAAATGCACACACGGTGAATCCACACAGTCCTGCGTTTACAGCTGTCTGCCCAGTCCAGTCCTGCTATGCCTCAGTGGGCATCCTGCAATGAGGCATCTCCGGAATGGATGAAACGGGACCTGCATCATCCAAAATCTCATTCCCTGACTTCTAAGACAGGT
>NW_007137209.1:0-1142 GCF_000164805.1 Carlito syrichta | reverse complement strand
GGTCTGGTTCGGTCCCCAGCGTCCTTTCCCCATTGGTGATCTCGCTTTTCTGGAGGCTTCTCCAGTATGTATGTGTGAGACCCAGGAGTGTCGTGGGGGGTCTGGCCCGCGTGAGGACCCTGGGGGAGGGGGTTGTGGTCATTGCCTCATCCCTCTCTCCTCCTAGGAGGTAAGTGGAGGCTGCAACACAGTGTTAAGGGGTTCCCTTGGGGCAAACAGCGGATCGTGAATCCTAAGTCCCAGTAGGGCTTGTAGTCTGGGGTCTCCGGAGGGCCAGGGGGTAAAAGCTTGGAGAAGAGGCGGGGGAAGCCAGCCATGGGTAGTGGGTGACAGCCCCACAGTTGCCTGATCTGGAATATCCAGGTGGAAATCCCTAGATCAAGTCATCAGGATTGTTAGGATACTGGACAGGGAGAGGGAAAATGGATGGAGCAAGTGGCGCAGCACCGCCGAGGCTGGCAAGACGGAGGTGCGCACTGGGAACCCAAAAATCTGAATAAATTGCAAAGAATTGCAACATACAGAGGTGAGAGAAGAAATGATTTATTTAAGAAAAGTTCGCCTGTAATCCCGCTCCTTTGGGAGGCTGAGGTGAGTGGATTGCCTGAACCCGTGGGTTCGAGACCCGCCTGGGCAGGGGAGACCTCATCTCTACAATAAAATAAAAAAAATTAGCCGGGTGTGATAGCGCGCACCTGTAATTCCGGCTACTTGGAATGCTGAGGTGGAAGGATCAGCGGAGCTCAGCAGGTCGAGGCTGGGGTGGCCGTGGCAGCCACTGCACTCCAGTCTGGGCGACAGAGTGAGACTCCAACTCAAAAAAAAAAAAAAAAGAAAGAAAGAAAAGTTCACCCCCCTGAGTCCTGGTTTAAATCGTTTTCTTGGAGATGTTGCACATGACTGCCTTGTGGACCACCTGTGAATGTCTTGGGACTCCTGTGACACAGAGACCCATTAATGTCTGTCCATATTATCATAGTCCTGGGTGTGACAAGAATTCTAATTCTGCATCTTCCCAAATGACATTCCTTAGAGCTAGTGGAGGGTGCACCTCATCTTATCTCCTAGCATTTCCAGTGAGTAGCTTCGGGGGATCCTTGGCTTTCTGTAGATAGACAGTGCCCAATTTACTGGAAGATCAA
>NW_007137208.1:0-4981 GCF_000164805.1 Carlito syrichta | reverse complement strand
TCCAGTCTGGGCGACAGAGTGAGACTCCAACTCAAAAAAAAAAAAAAAAGAAAAGAAAAGTTCCAGTCGGCCTCGGTGGCTCAGCCTGTAATCCCGTGCCTTTGGGAGGCTGAGGTGAGTGGATTGCCTGAGCCCGCGGATTTTAGACCCGCCTGGGCAGCGAGACCTCATCTCTACAATAAATCAAAAAATCAGCCGGGCGTGGTAGCGCATGCCTGTAATTCTGGCTACTTGGAATGCTGAGGTGGAAGGATTGCCGGAGCCCAGCAGGTCGACAGAGTGAGACTCCAACTAAAAAAAAAAAAAAAGAAAAGAAAAGTTCACCCCCCTGAGTCCTGGTTTAAATCGTTTTCTTGGAGATGTTGCACGTGACTGCCTTGTGGACCACCTGTGAGTGTCTTGGGACTCCTGTGACACAGAGACCCATTAATGTCTGTCCATATTATCATAGTCCTGGGTGTGACAAGAATTCTAATTCTGCGTCTTCCCAAATGACATTCCTTAGAGCTAGTGGAGGGTGCACCTCCTCTTATCTCGTAGGCATTTCCAGTGAGTAGCTTTGGGGGATCCTTGGCTTCCCTGTGGATAGCGCCCAATTTACTGGAAGATTAAATCCTCACCTGCTCTCGCTCTGAGTGGTCATAACTTTTGTATTTACAAGTTTCATAACTTTTTCAATCCTTGCCCAATGCATGATGTCTTAGACCTTTTAAATTCCCTTTACTCTCGCAAGCTTGATTGCTGCTATGAGATACCTCAGATACCCAGAAGTCTGTTTCTAAAAAGACAAAGTTGGTAAAGTTAATTATACCTAAAGTGTGCATTTCTCTATAAGCATAGCATCTACTTTCTAATCATTGTGTCCGGGTTTCAGAACAAGATGAAAAATGGCTTCCCCCTCTTAGTCTGTCCTTGCAAGGGTCATTGGCAGTTTGTCACCAGGTCCAACCCTGGTTCTGTCTGGTGCAACAGCCAAAGTGAAGACAAGGTGTTGGAGCAGGGGCTATGACTTTATTTAGAGGACGATTAAAACTGAGAAGATGAGGGGCCAAGACCTCTTTTGGGTTTTGTGTACTTTGTGGGGTTTTATCCAGGTTAGTGGTGGGGGAGAGAGAGGGGAGAGAATTGCTTGAGCCCAGAAATTTGAGGTTAACCTGAACAACATAGCACATCTATGTAGATATAAAAGCTGAAAAATTTAGCCAATTTACGCACATGCCTGTTGTTTCAGATTCCTGGGAACCTGAGTAGGAAGAATCTGTTGAGCTCAGGTGGTCTAGATGGTGATAAGCTCTGTGGAGACACTCCATGCCTGCTTGGGTTATGGAGTGATACTCAGACTCATAAAATACATTTAATTTAATTTTTTAAAAAGGCATATCTTCAACATGTAGATGTGACTTGTCCAGATAATCTCATCTGATAAGAAATTCCAGAGGGAGTTGTGGCAAAAATGGCTGGTTCTCAGGTAAATGTGTTCCAGGTCAGGGGCTGTGTCTCTTTTCCTCTGGAATGTCATGATTTTAGAGTGTGCAAACATTGACTGATACTCGTCTGTTTTGCTATTTTTAAAGTTGGTGTCTCTGTCACCCAAGCTAGAGTGCAGTAGCATCCTTCATCCCCTGTAATGTCAGCCTGCTGGGCTCAGGTGATCCCTCCACCTCAACCATTCAAGTAGTTGGAACTACCAGCACACATCACCATGCTCGTCTAACTTTTTGATTTATTGTATAGATGAGGTCTTGTCAAGTTGTTCAAGCTGTTCTTGAACCTATGGTCTCAGGCAATCAATCCTCTCACCTTTTTCTCCCAAAATTTTGGTATTATATGCATGAGCCATCATGCCTGGCCTTCATATATATCTTATTCTACTTTAAAACTGTGTATTTCCTTGATTTTTCAATCTTTATTTATTTTTAAGATGTGGGGTACAATTCAGGGCTATGTATACAAAAGTCCATTATGTAGGTACACTTGTTGATGAGGTATGCCCCACACTTCCCCAGCAGTATTCCACTTTCAGTCTTTTTTTTTTAAGTCATTATCACACTGTTTTACTTTTCAAGTCCTTATTATGGATAATAACATTTTTCAACCTTTTTATGGATTTCCAGTTTAAATATTGTTTGCAAAACAATTGTTTTCATCAGAACACAAACAGCTGTTTGTATATCAGTATCAAACTCAGTTGATATCTGATTATAGGATTATTGACTTAATGATACCTTTTAATCTTTCTTCCCTATCATGTATTTTCATTATTTTTTATTTCTATTATTTTTTATGTATTTCAGAAATACTTTACACTTCTTTATAATTTGATCTTTAAATGTAAATTTTTTTGTAAATTTCACATCTTTTTAGTCTGTTAACAAGATTATATGTCTTTCTCATCGATTTTATTAATATGACTAATTGTGTTTGTGTATTCCCAAATGCTGACTCTTAAGCATCCCGGACATAAAGGGAGCTTGATCATGATTTAATGTTGCAACATGCTGACACAGTGTTCCTACTGATTTTTTTTTTTTTCTTTTTTGAGTTGGAGTCTCACTCTGTCACCCAGGCTGGAGTGCAGTGATCGCTCCCGGCCACTGCATACTCGACCTGCTGGGCTCCAGTGATACTTCTGCCTCAGCTTTCCAAGTAGCTGGAACTACAGGTGCTTGCTACCACACCCGGCTAATTTTTTGATTTTTTGTAGAGATGAGGTCTCACCAATTTGCCCAGGTGTGTCTCGAACCCTCAGGCTTAGGCAATCCACTCACCTCCGCCTCCCAAAGCGCGGGATTACAGGCTGAGCCACTAAGCCTGGCTGATTTTTACATTTCTATTCAAATGTGATTTTTCTACAAAGAGATGACTTGAAATCCTTAATATGGAATAGAAATTGTGCTTTGATATTTTCCTCACCAGGGAGACTGGGTTTATGTGGTTTTCTCTTTTGTTTTTTTCTATTTTTATTTTAAAAAGGAGGGTATGACCGGTTCGTGACTCAGCCTATAATCCCAGCACTTCGGGAGGGGAAAGGAAGTGGATTGTCTGAGGCCACGGGTTCAAGACCAGCCTGGGCAACTTGGTGAGACCTCATCTCTATAGTAAATCAAAAATTAGCCGGGAGTGGTTGTGAAAAACATGTAGTTCTGGCTACTTGGAAGACTGAGATGGAAGGATCACTGAAGTCCAGCAGGGCGAGCCTGCAGTAGCCGGAAGTGTGCCACTCCACTCCACTCTGGACAACAGAGAGAGACTCCAACTCAAAAAAACAAAATAAAATAAAAGATAAGGCCCAGTTCAGAGTTAGGTCATAAGCGGTCATTGTACATGTAATGCTTGGGGACCCGTACTGAAGTTATATCCCCCACAATGGCAGTGTCCCACCACTGCCAATCACTTTCTTGTAGTATTCTGATAATTGTTCAGGGTCCACTCATGAGTGACTACGTGTTGTACTCAGATGTTTGTTTATAAGATAAAATACTTGCATGTATATATATATTTTTTAGTTGGAATTCTCTGTCACAAAATATATTAATAATTTTGTGGCCACCTCCTGTGTTATATGACCTACAGGCATGTGCTACCACACCTGGCTAATTTTGTATTTGTTGTAGAGATGAGGTCTCGTCAAATTGCCTGGGCTTGCCTCGAATCCGCAGGTTCACACCATCCTTTCCTCCTGGCGTCCCAAAATGCTGAGATTACACTTTGAGTTATTTTTTTTAAGGAGAAATCTTACTGTTTCCCCTGACTGTAGAGCAATGGTACACTCATGGCCACTGCCGTGTCCACCTACTCACGAACCTTCCACTTCAGCCTTCCAAGTAACTGGAACCACAAGTGTGCACCACCATGCCTAGCCAATTTTTTATTTATTGGAGAGACGAGGGCTCACCAAGTTGCTGTGGATGGTTTGGAAACTATATGCTTAGGAAATCCTGCCATCTCCTTCTCCCAAAATGCTGGGATCGTGGGCATGAGCCACCTCTCCCATACTGAAAGATTCTTAGTGATTATTATTATGGGTTGTCCTAGTCTTACATCTTATGAGGTTTTCTTTTTATTTGCCAAAAGGTGGGAAAAGCTGTCAAATTGGTCTACAGTAAAATGTAATTTCAAAGTGTCTGAATGCTTCCTAAAAGCAGCCTATGGGAAATTTATCTATCGATGTCTTACGTGTCCTAGCTACCTTGCCCCATGACATTTCATGGTTACATTCACTGTTGTTTTATTCTAAGATTTGTCTTCTTCCAAGATAGTAATTTATAGGAAATACATTTAAGTTGATTAGGTGAGTGGTTTCTTTGCATTTTCCACACATTGCTGGTATTGAGGGGAAAAGGACAGAAATGATTCCTGTCATCTGTGAAAGTGTAAACTGTGGTGAGGTGGACCATTGTCATGGGAATAATGCCAGAATGCAACAAATGGGAAAGTAGAAAGAAGTAAAGTTTAATAACCACCTTTCACAGATTGGAAAGGGGGCAGACAGAGGCAAGTGAGGTGTGGAAGGACCAAGTACTGGGTTATTGAAAGGCCTTTGAGGAAATGGGGTTTAAGTCCACAGGACTGTCCAGAGCCATGGGTCTTGGATGTAGATTGTAGCCACATGAGTTTTATATTTTGCTGGTTGCCAGACATTAGCATCTTATACCCTCAGGTGATAGGCTAGATGGGAAGAGTCAAAGGGAAGGGGTTGTCCAACAAGAGACTTGTGAAATCCACAAGCTTCTTGACCAAAAAGTGGTCTTAGTATAATTTCTATGGCTTCGGCCAGCCAAGAGGTGACCGTTGATTACCCCTTGACAAGGAACCTGAAAGTTTTCTAGAGCTTAGTATGTAAACCTTGAGTTGAAAGGTTGGGTTGGTTGCCCTGGTTTTGCATGTGATGGAGATTTCTTGAGGGGAATGAGGTAGGTTGCCTCTTGACCTGCAGAAAAATGTAATCTTAAGATGTCTTAATGCCTCCTAAAACCTGCCT
>NW_007137207.1:0-385 GCF_000164805.1 Carlito syrichta | reverse complement strand
TGGGTTTATGTGGTTTTCTCTTTTGTTTTTTTCTATTTTTATTTTAAAAAGGAGGGTATGACCGGTTCGTGACTCAGCCTATAATCCCAGCACTTTGGGAGGGGAAAGGAAGTGGATTGTCTGAGGCCACGGGTTCAAGACCAGCCTGGGCAACTTGGTGAGACCTCATCTCTATAGTAAATCAAAAATTAGCCGGGAGTGGTTGTGAAAAACATGTAGTTCTGGCTACTTGGGAGACTGAGATGGAAGGATCACCGAAGTCCAGCAGGGCGAGCCTGCAGGAGCCAGAAGTGTGCTCTACACTCCACTCTGGACAACAGAGAGAGACTCCAACTCAAAAAAACAAAATAAAATAAAAGATAAGGCCCAGTTCAGAGTTAGGTCA
>NW_007137206.1:0-1221 GCF_000164805.1 Carlito syrichta | reverse complement strand
CCACACGGAGGCAGCTCTTCTGGGAGCAGTCTGGCCAAGACTGAAGCCAATTTTATTCAAACTTTTTCCAACTTATATAGCATTTGCTATAAACTCCAGCAGTGTGACAATTACTTGCTGGGGGCGTAAATTTCATTGATGTGTAACGCGCTTTACAAATCATGTACCATCACAAGACTTTCAAGTTCCCAGTGAACAACTGCAATTCCATGATGTATGAATCACAGGTGCACAATTTCAATACAGATTGTTCAAAATGTTTTCCACAATGTTCAATAAATCATTAATATTATACTCTATGTTCTAAACCCTGATTAAAAAACTTTCCAAGTTAACTCTAAGTTCAATCCAATTTTACTAACTTTTAATATTTTTAACGATTAATATTATCAACTTAACACTATACTATAATCTATAAGTTTACTTAAATGACTTAATTTTTTTACCTTAATTTTATACTATTTATTTTTATAATTCTTATAACCTACTACATTTCTATACTGCCCTATGATTGTATATTAATTACCTATGAACTTATCCTTAACCTAAATTTTTATCACAACTTCTATGAATTTCAAATATCTAAACTATTGTCTTTTATACTTTATTAATTACTTATCTTATAATACCATGTCTAAATTTTAATACAGTTATTATCGGTACTATAATCTATTACAAACCTTATCATTAGTACTAATAAGTAAAAAAATTATGAACTTACTCTAAGTTCTATAGAACTTAATTCAATGACATTTTAACCTAAAACCTAAATCTGATTGCCTATTACGTGGAAACTACCTACATCTCAAAACCTGCCATGCCACTTAAAACAATGAACTGCACAGTTGCCATGACGACAGCCAGGGACTGAAGCAAGCTGAAATTTACTGAACGTACAAAAACCAAGAACGTTCTGCTTGACCAAAGGCAACATAATAAAACTATTATCACAGTTATAACGTCTAATCTTAACCCCAAGTGAAACTACATACTGGAACAAAAGCTAATCAATCAGTTTACCAGGAAATAACAGCTAAAAATCTTAAGAAGAAAACAGTTTAGAAAGAAAAAGAGATATAAAATAATTCTGCTGTGCATTTTTCATAGGATATAATAAGATTTTATTTTAGACTGTCACTTCCTAATATTGAAAATTCTGTTGTCTTATAATACACTGGTTACTATTCATATGCACACACTTGATGTTATATCCTTGTCTCA
>NW_007137205.1:0-1478 GCF_000164805.1 Carlito syrichta | reverse complement strand
TGATTGTATATTATTACCTATGAACTTATCCTTAACCTAAATTTTTACCACAACTTCTATGAATTTCAAATATCTAAACTATTGTCTTTTATACTTTATTAATTACTTATCTTATAATACCATGTCTAAATTTTAATACAGTTATTATCCTACTATAATCTATTACAAACCTTATCATTAGTACTAATAAGTAAAAAAATTATGAACTTACTCTAAGTTCTATAGAACTTAATTCAATGACATTTTAACCTAAAACCTAAATCTGATTGCCTATTACTTGGAAACTACCTACATCTCAAAACCTGCCATGCCACTTAAAACAATGAACTGCACAGTTGCCATGACGACAGCCAGGGACTGAAGCAAGCTGAAATTTACTGAACGTACAAAAACCAAGAACGTTCTGCTTGACCAAAGGCAACATAATAAAACTATTATCACAGTTATAACGTCTAATCTTAACCCCAAGTGAAACTACATACTGGAACAAAAGCTAATCAATCAGTTTACCAGGAAATAACAGCTAAAAATCTTAAGAAGAAAACAGTTTAGAAAGAAAAAGAGATATAAAATAATTCTGCTGTGCATTTTTCATAGGATATAATAAGATTTTATTTTAGACTGTCACTTCCTAATATTGAAAATTCTGTTGTCTTATAATACACTGGTTACTATTCATATGCACACACTTGATGTTATATCCTTGTCTCAGAGGCGACCTTCTGAATAGGCCTTCATAGGCCTCAGCTGTGTGGTTACAGATGTTGGCTCCCAACAGAGTTGCCTCTTGGCTGGGTAAAGTCTCCGGGATGTTAGATGATACTCTGAAGTCTTGATTTTCAGTAATGTCTCTTGCTGCCCTGGACCATTTGATTATGGGATAGGGGAGAAGAATAAGAAGGAGTTTTGAATTTGGGGGATAAAACTTTCAGAGATAAGTCAGTACTAGCAGCTGCCACTAGTGAGAAAGCTAATTTGCTCTCCTTCCCGTAGTTTCAGTCATGAAGAAGGATGGGGGGAAGTCAGAAGAGGGATGGGAGGAGGAACCACAACTTCTATCAAGCAGACTGGATAGGCAAGTGGAGAATGCTTGGAGGTGGAAATGTTAGATCTTGCAAGATCCAGTCCTTGGAATAAAAAAGGCTGTCTGTGTCAAAAAATAAAAATAAAAATAACTGAAAGAGACGGGGATCACTCTGTCACCCAGGCTGGAATACAATGACACAATGGTAGCTCACTGCAGTCTCAAACTCCCAGGCTCAAGTGACCCTTCTGCCTCAGTCTAACCATGTTCGGCTATTTTATTTTATTTTTTGTAGAGATGGGGTCTCGCTATGTTGCCCAGGCTGGCCTAAAGCAATCCTCCTGCCTACGCCCTCCCAAAGTGCTGGAATTACAGGCATGAGGCTCCGCACCCCTTGTGAGAAGTTGCAAACTACCAAATTAACCTTATATCTGAGAACATCTTTCAGGCTCCC
>NW_007137204.1:0-830 GCF_000164805.1 Carlito syrichta | reverse complement strand
TGGGATTAACAGTAGAAATATCTGTCTGGGAACGGGGAAACACCCCATATCAACAGGGTGCCTGAATGAAACGCAATTGTATACCTAACCCTTAACTGTACCCCACAACTTCACAATAAAAAATAATAATAAAAAAAAATAAAAGCACAACCCACAAAATAACCTGAAAAAAAAAAAAATTTTACAAGTCAAAAAAAAAAAGACTTAGGATTCAATTTTTTATGTAAATTGCAGTCAAATTTTTCTTTAATTTTTTTTTTTTTAATGAGTCTGGTTCTCACTCTGTTCCTCAGGCTGAAATAGTGGTACCTTCATGGTCAAGGCAGCCTTGGTCAACTAGGTCCAGGCGATCCTTCAAACTCAGCCTCCAAAGTTGGAAATACAAGCATGCTTCATCCTTCCTGGCTAATATTTTGACTCTTGTCTAAAGACGAGATCTCACCAAATTGCCTAAGCTGGTCTTGAACACCTGGACTCAGGAAATCTACTTATCCTGGCCTCCTGAAGTGCTGGAATGACTGTCACGAACCACCACGACCAGTCATTTTAAAAATTTTTATTGTTAAAATATTGGTTTTAGCTGGGTGAGTCAGCTCACTCCTGTAATCCCAGCACTTTGGCAGGCAGATGCCAGAGGATTTTCTGAACCCAGGGATTCTAGTGAGTCTGGGCAACTAGGCAAGTCCTCTTCTCAACAATAAATATAACAACTAGTTGGGCAAGCTGGTGCATGCCTGTAATTCCAGCTACTTTTTAGGCCAAAGTCTGTAGTTCCAATTACTGGGAAGACTGTGGCAGAAGGATCACCTGAGCCAAGCAGACCAAGGCTA
>NW_007137203.1:0-3510 GCF_000164805.1 Carlito syrichta | reverse complement strand
TTAACTGTACCCCACAACTTCACAATAAAAAATAATAATAAAAAAAAATAAAAGCACAACCCACAAAATAACCTGAAAAAAAAAAAAATTTAACAAGTCAAAAAGAAAAAAAAAAAAGACTTAGGATTCAATTTTTTATGTAAATTGCAGTCAAATTTTTCTTTAATTTTTTTTTTTTTTTTAATGAGTCTGGTTCTCACTCTGTTCCTCAGGCTGAAATAGTGGTACCTTCATGGTCAAGGCAGCCTTGGTCAACTAGGTCCAGGCAATCCTTCGACCTCAGCCTCCAAAGTTGGAAATACAAGCATGCTTCATCCTTCCTGGCTAATATTTTGACTCTTGTCTAAAGACGAGATCTCACCAAATTGCCTAAGCTGGTCTTGAACACCTGGACTCAGGAAATCTACTTATCCTGGCCTCCTGAAGTGCTGGAATGACTGTCATGAACCACCACGACCAGTCATTTTTAAAATTTTTATTGTTAAAATATTGGTTTTAGCTGGGTGAGTCAGCTCACTCCTGTAATCCCAGCACTTTGGCAGGCAGATGCCAGAGGATTTTCTGAACCCAGGGATTCTAGTGAGTCTGGGTAACTAGGCAAGTCCTCTTCTCAACAATAAATATAACAACTAGTTGGGCAAGCTGGTGCATGCCTGTAATTCCAGCTGCTTTTTAGGCCAAAGTCTGTAGTTCCAATTACTGGGAAGACTGTGGCAGAAGGATCACCTGAGCCAAGCAGACCAAAGCTGCAAGGGACATGAACATGCCACTGCTCTGCAGCCTGGGTACCAGAGTAAGTCTGGCTAAAAAACAAATTAAACAATTGGGATTCAGTTTTCTGATGTATATTCCAGCCAAATCGTTCATTCTTTTTTCTTATTCTTTTTTCGGATTTAGGTTCTGACACTGTTGCACAGGCAGTAATGCAGCGGCATACTTAGGGCCACCACAGTCCCAACTACTGGGCTCAGGCAATATTTCCACCTCAATAGCCAAGTAGCTGCAACTACATGTGTGTTCCATCATTCCTGGATTATTTTTTGATTTTTATTATAGAGATGATATCTCACCAATAGCCCAAACTTCTCTCCAACACCTGGAATCATGCAGTGTTACAAGCAAGGTGGCCAACTAACCTTGAACACCTGGAGTCAGGTGTTCCTCTCACCTTGGTCTCCCAAATTGCTGGGATGACAGGTGACAGCCAGCACACTGAACCCTCTTTTATTTAAAAAAATGTCTGCTTTAACTGGGTAAAGTGGCTCAGACCTGTCAAGCCAGCATTTTGGCAGACAGAGGTAAGAAGATTGCCTGGACAAAGCGGTTCGAGAAGGGCTTGGACAACTAGGCGACACCTCAGCTTTCCAATAAATAAAACAACTAACTGGACTTGGTGGTGCATATCTGTATTTCCAGCTACTTTGTAGGTTAAAGAGTTTCATTCCAGCTTGTCAAAAGACTGAGGCAAAACAATCGCCTGAACCAAGCAAACCGAGGCTGCGGTGGCCATGAGCATGGCATTCCACTCCAGCATGGGCAACAAGGTAAGACTGGCTAAAAAATTAAATAAAATATTTGGATTATTTTTAAATGTAAATTTCTACCAAATCTTTCGTTCTTTCTTTCCTTTCTTCCTTTCTGCTTTCCTTCCTTCCTTCCTTCCTTCCTTCCTTCCTTCCTTTCTTCCTTCCTTCGTTTCTTTCATTCTTTCTCTGAATTGGGTTCTCACACTGTTGCTTCAGCTGGAATGCAGTGGCATGCTCAAGGCAACTGTAGCTTCAACCCACTGTGCTCATGCAATCCTTCTGCCACAATCTTCACGTAGCTGGATATACAGGGCTTCAAGACCAGACCGGCAAAAAGGCAAAGCCTATGCTCTACAATAAATAAAACAACTAGCCGGGCACGGTAGTGCAGGTCAGTATTTCCAGCTATGGTGTAGGCTAAAGCCTGTAGTTCCAGCTACTGGGAAGACCTAAGTAGAAGGATCACAGGAGCCAAGCATACTGATGCTGTGTTTGCCATAAGCATCCCACTGCTCTCAAGCGTGCACATCAGAGGGAGACAGCCAAAAAAAAAAAAAAAAATTAATGAATTAGGATTCAATTTTTTATGTAAATTACGGTCAAATTTTTCTATCTTTTTTATTTCTATGAGTCGGGCTCTCAATCTGTTGCTCAGGCTGGAATTCATTGGCACATTCACGGCCAAAGCAGCCTTGGCCTACTAGGCCCAGTCGATCCTCCGCTTCACCCACCAAGTACCTGGAACTACAGGCATGTTTCATCCAACCTGGGTAGTATTTTGGGATTAACGGCATGAACCACCACACCCAGTCATTTTTAATTTTTATTGGTAAAATATCAGCTATAGCTGGGTAAGGAGGCTCACACCTGTAATCCCAGCACTTTGGCAGGCAG
This sequence comes from Carlito syrichta, assembly GCF_000164805.1. Taxonomy (NCBI): domain Eukaryota; kingdom Metazoa; phylum Chordata; class Mammalia; order Primates; family Tarsiidae; genus Carlito; species Carlito syrichta. The sequence goes on along the minus strand of NW_007137203.1, from coordinate 1,090 downwards.
ACGTGAGAGGATTTTCTGAGTTGGGGATTCTGGGAAACTAGGCAAGACATCTTCTCTACAATAAATAAAATAATTAGTTGGGCAACGTGGAGCATGCCTGTAATTCCAGCTACTTTGTAGGTCAAAGCCTATAGTTCAGCAACTGGAAAGACTGAGTCAGAAGGATCACCTGAGCCAAGCAGACCGAGGCTACGGTGGACATGAATATGTCACTTCTCTCCAGTCTGGACAAAGGAGTGAGACTAGCTAAAAAAAAAAAATTAAATAATTAGGATTCAATTTTCTGATCAATATTACAGCCTAATCTTTCATTCTTTTTATCTTCTTTTTTCTGATTCAGGTTCTTTCTCTGTTGCTCAGGGAAAAATGCAGTGGTATAATCAGGGCCACCACAGCCTCGACCGAATGGGCTCAGGCAAACTTTCCACCTCAACAGCCAATTAGATCAACTACAGGCATGTACCACCGTGCCTGGCTGTTTTTCTGATTTTTATTGTAGAGATGATATCTAACCAAAAAGCCCAAACTTTACTCCAAAACCTGGAATCATGCAGTGTCAAACTCAAGGCAATGTCTATCCAAATTGTCCAACTGATCTTGATACCTGGACTCAGGCGATCATCTCACTTTGGCCTCCCAACATGCTAGGATGACAGGTGACAGCCACCACACCCGGCCCTGTATTTTTAAAAATGTCTGCTAAAATGGGTGACGTGGCTCAGGCCTGTCATGCCAGCATTTTGGCAGACAGAGGGGAGACGATAGCCTGGACACCGCATTAGAGACCAGCTTGGGCAACTAGGCAACATCACTGCTTTACAACATATAAAACAAATAGATGGACTTGGTGGTGCATGCCTGTATTTACAGCTACTTTGTAGGTTAAAGCCTATACTTCCAGCTAGTGGGAAGACTGAGACAGAAGAATTGCCTGAACCAAGCGGACTGTTTGCGGTGGAAATGAGCATGGCATTCCTCTCCAGCATTGGGAGCAGAGTGACTCTGGCTATAAAAATTAAAGAGTTTGGATTCAATTTTTTAATGTAAATTTCTACCGAAACTTCTTTCTTTCTTTCTTTCTTTCTCTCTC
>NW_007137202.1:0-2603 GCF_000164805.1 Carlito syrichta | reverse complement strand
CAATAAAAAAAAAATAAAAAAAAATAAAAGCACAACCCACAAAATAACCTGAAAAAAAAAAAATTTAACAAGTCAAAAAAAAAAAAAAAAAAGACTTAGGATTCAATTTTTTATGTAAATTGCAGTCAAATTTTTCTTTTTTTTCTTTTTTTTAATGAGTCTGGTTCTCACTCTGTTCCTCAGGCTGAAATAGTGGTACCTTCATGGTCAAGGCAGCCTTGGTCAACTAGGTCCAGGCGATCCTTCAACCTCAGCCTCCAAAGTTGGAAATACAAGCATGCTTCATCCTTCCTGGCTAATATTTTGACTCTTGTCTAAAGACGAGATCTCACCAAATTGCCTAAGCTGGTCTTGAACACCTGGACTCAGGAAATCTACTTATCCTGGCCTCCTGAAGTGCTGGAATGACTGTCATGAACCACCACGACCAGTCATTTTTAAAATTTTTATTGTTAAAATATTGGTTTTAGCTGGGTGAGTCAGCTCACTCCTGTAATCCCAGCACTTTGGCAGGCAGATGCCAGAGGATTTTCTGAACCCAGGGATTCTAGTGAGTCTGGGTAACTAGGCAAGTCCTCTTCTCAACAATAAATATAACAACTAGTTGGGCAAGCTGGTGCATGCCTGTAATTCCAGCTGCTTTTTAGGCCAAAGTCTGTAGTTCCAATTACTGGGAAGACTGTGGCAGAAGGATCACCTGAGCCAAGCAGACCAAAGCTGCAAGGGACATGAACATGCCACTGCTCTGCAGCCTGGGTACCAGAGTAAGTCTGGCTAAAAAACAAATTAAATAATTAGGATTCAGTTTTCTGATGTATATTCCAGCCAAATCGTTCATTCTTTTTTCTTATTCTTTTTTCGGATTTAGGTTCTGACACTGTTGCACAGGCAGTAATGCAGCGGCATACTTAGGGCCACCACAGTCCCAACTACTGGGCTCAGGCAATATTTCCACCTCAATAGCCAAGTAGCTGCAACTACATGTGTGTTCCATCATTCCTGGATTATTTTTTGATTTTTATTATAGAGATGATATCTCACCAATAGCCCAAACTTCTCTCCAACACCTGGAATCATGCAGTGTTACAAGCAAGGTGGCCAACTAACCTTGAACACCTGGAGTCAGGTGTTCCTCTCACCTTGGTCTCCCAAATTGCTGGGATGACAGGTGACAGCCAGCACACTGAACCCTCTTTTATTTAAAAAAATGTCTGCTTTAACTGGGTAAAGTGGCTCAGACCTGTCAAGCCAGCATTTTGGCAGACAGAGGTAAGAAGATTGCCTGGACAAAGCGGTTCGAGAAGGGCTTGGACAACTAGGCGACACCTCAGCTTTCCAATAAATAAAACAACTAACTGGACTTGGTGGTGCATATCTGTATTTCCAGCTACTTTGTAGGTTAAAGAGTTTCATTCCAGCTTGTCAAAAGACTGAGGCAAAACAATCGCCTGAACCAAGCAAACCGAGGCTGCGGTGGCCATGAGCATGGCATTCCACTCCAGCATGGGCAACAAGGTAAGACTGGCTAAAAAATTAAATAAAATATTTGGATTATTTTTAAATGTAAATTTCTACCAAATCTTTCGTTCTTTCTTTCCTTTCTTCCTTTCTGCTTTCCTTCCTTCCTTCCTTCCTTCCTTCCTTCCTTCCTTTCTTCCTTCCTTCGTTTCTTTCATTCTTTCTCTGAATTGGGTTCTCACACTGTTGCTTCAGCTGGAATGCAGTGGCATGCTCAAGGCAACTGTAGCTTCAACCCACTGTGCTCATGCAATCCTTCTGCCACAATCTTCACGTAGCTGGATATACAGGGCTTCAAGACCAGACCGGCAAAAAGGCAAAGCCTATGCTCTACAATAAATAAAACAACTAGCCGGGCACGGTAGTGCAGGTCAGTATTTCCAGCTACGGTGTAGGCTAAAGCCTGTAGTTCCAGCTACTGGGAAGACCTAAGTAGAAGGATCACAAGAGCCAAGCATACTAATGCTGTGTTTGCCATAAGCATCCCACTGCTCTCAAGCGTGCACATCAGAGGGAGACAGCCAAAAAAAAAAAAAAAAATTAATGAATTAGGATTCAATTTTTTATGTAAATTACGGTCAAATTTTTCTATCTTTTTTATTTCTATGAGTCGGGCTCTCAATCTGTTGCTCAGGCTGGAATTCATTGGCACATTCACGGCCAAAGCAGCCTTGGCTTACTAGGCCCAGTCGATCCTCCGCTTCACCCACCAAGTACCTGGAACTACAGGCATGTTTCATCCAACCTGGGTAGTATTTTGGGATTAACGGCATGAACCACCACACCCAGTCATTTTTAATTTTTATTGGTAAAATATCAGCTATAGCTGGGTAAGGAGGCTCACACCTGTAATCCCAGCACTTTGGCAGGCAGACGTGAGAGGATTTTCTGAGTTGGGGATTCTGGGAAACTAGGCAAGACATCTTCTCTACAATAAATAAAATAATTAGTTGGGCAACGTGGAGCATGCCTGTAATTCCAGCTACTTTGTAGGTCAAAGCCTGTAGTTCAGCAACTGGAAAGACTGAGTCAGAAGGATCACCTGAGCCAAGCATACCGAGGCTACGGTGGACATGAATATGTCA
>NW_007137201.1:0-541 GCF_000164805.1 Carlito syrichta | reverse complement strand
CAGCCTCGACCTGCTGGGCTCCGGCGATCCTTCCACCTCAGCCTTCCGAGTAGCAGGAATTACAGGCATGCGTTACCACGCCCGGCTGATTTTTTGATTTATTGTAGAGATGAGGTCTCGCTGCCCAGGCGGGTCTCGAACCCGCGGGCTCAGGCAATCCGCTCACCTCAGCCTCCCAAAGGCGCGGGATTACAGGCTGAGCCACCGAGCCCGGCCAAATCTTTTAAAATATGAAGAAACTGAGTCACAAAATTGAATTGAATAATATCATACTGAAAAAGACAGCATAGGAACAAATGTGGATCCATCCTCTTGGATGTTCTATTCAGCTTTCATTCCCTCACCTACTCTGTCACACTATCTCAGAGGATCTTTATGTTTAAAACCATCCTCCTAATTTTCTATTTAAGAAGAGAACTTGTCTTTCTTCTTTGTAAAGGGCTTCAAAGTTTCAGTCCCCACCTCTCTCAACTGACCGACAAATAGGTTGGTCTCAAACTCATGGCTTCAAGTGATCCTCCCACCTTGGCCTCCTAAAGTG
>NW_007137200.1:0-2530 GCF_000164805.1 Carlito syrichta | reverse complement strand
CTAACTGACCAGCCTGCTAACCAGTCGGCTTACCTTGCCAGCCACTTACCTAGCCAGTCAGCTAACCAGCTGAGTTAACTAGATGATTTAACTAGAGGGCCTGCTTTCTAGCCAGTTGAAATAACTATCTTGCTACGTAGCTAGCCAGTTGGCTATCCATCTGAATTTCTAGGAGACTTATCTAACTAACCAGCTCTCTAGACAACTGATTTAAATAGCAAGCTTCTTAGGTAGCCAGCAGGCTAGTCATCTTAACTTGGTCACTTAAATATCTAGCCAGCTGGCTAGACAGCTGACCGAACTAGCTAGCTACCTTGCTAGCATGTTGACTTGCCAGCTGACTTAATTAGCTAAATTAACTAACTAGCCAGCTGGCTAGCTAGTTGACTTAATTGCATAGATACCTAGGTAGCCAGCAGGCTAGCCAGCTGACTTTTCTAGCTGACTTAATGAAGTATCCAGCTGGATAGCCAGCACACTTAACTAGCTAGTTACCTAACTAGACACCTGGATAGCCAACTGACTAAACTACCTGCCATACCTGGAGGCCTGATGACTCGACAGCTGACTTAACTAACTACCTACCTTCATATCCCACTGGCTTGTCAGCTGACTTAACTACCTAACTACAGAGCTAACCTGCATGCAAGCCAGCTGATTTAACTAGTTGACTTAGGTAGCTAGCCAACTGGCTAGCCTGCTGACTTAACAAACTGAAATAACTAGCTAGCCAGCTGACTTAACTAGCTGACAAAACTAGCTAGCTACCTAGTTAGCCAGCTGATTTAACTAGTTGTTTTAACTAGTTAGCTACATAGCTAGTTATCATATAGCTAGCTGACTTAACTAGCTGACTTAACTAGCTAGATAACTGACATATCTAGCTGACTTAAATAGATAGCTTCCTAGCTAGCCAGCTGACTTAGCTAACTGAAATAACTAACGAGCCAGCTGGCAGCCCATCTGACCTAAGTAGCTTTTTAACTAGCTAACAAACTGGCTAGACAACTGACTTAATGTGCTGACTTAACTAGCTGATCAACTAGTTAGCCAGCTGACTAAACTAGCTTAATTAACTACTGGCCAGTTGACTAGCCCACTGACTTAATTGCCTAACTACCTACCTAGCCAGCAGCCTTGCCAACTGACTTAACTGGCTGACTTAACTAAGTAGCCAGGTGGCTAGCCAGCACACTTAAATTGCTATCTACCTACTTTGACAGCTGAATATCCAGCTGAATTAACTAGGTGACATAACTAGATAGCCTGATGACTGGCCAGCTGACTTAACAAACTACCTGCCTACATAGACCACTGGCTTGCCAGCTGACTTAACTACCTAACTACTTAGCTAATCTGCTGGCCAGCGAGATTATTTAACTATGTGACTTAATTAGCTAGCCAGCTGGCTGGCCAGCTGACTTAACTAGATAGATATCCTGATAGGCATCTGGCTAGCAAGCTGACATAACTAATTGACTTAACTAGCTAGCGAGTTGACTTAACTTGCTGACTTAACTAGCTATCTACCTAGGTAACCAGTTGATTTAACTAGCTGACTTAATTTGCCAGCTACCTAGCTAGCCAACTGGCTGGCCAGCTGACTTAGTTGACTTAACCAGCTAGCCAGATGGCTAGCCAGCTGACTTAACTAGTTGACTCCACTAGATAGCCAGCTGGATGGCCAGCTGAATAAATTAACTGACTTAACCAGCTAGCCAGCAGGGTAGCCAGCTGACTTAACTAGCTAGCTACCTAGCTAGACAGATGGGAAGCAAGCTGAGTTAAGTAGCTGTTTAACTAGTTAGCCAGCTGGATCAGCACCTGACTTAACCAGCTTGCTACCTAGGCACCTGGCTATCCAGCTGACTCAACTAGCTGACTTTACATGTTAGACAGCTGGCTAGCCATCTGACTTCACTAGCTCTCTACCTAGCTATCTAGCTGGCTAGCCAGCTGACTTAACAAGCTGACTTAGCTAGCTAACCAGCTGGCTAGTCAAATGAGTTATCTGGCTCACTACCTAGCGAGCCAACTGACTAGCCAGCTGATTAAACTAGCTGACTTAAATAGATAGCCTGTTTGCTAGTCAGCCGAATTAACTAGCTTGCTATATAGCTAGCCAGCTGTCTAGCCAGCTGACTTAACTAGGTGACTCAACTATCTAGACAGCTGGCTAGACATCTGACTTAATTATCTAGAGACCTAGCTAGCCAGGTGTCTAGGCAGCTGACTTAGGTGACTTTAGTAGCTATTCAACTGGCTACTAGACTTACAGAACTACCTAGCTACCTAGCTTGCCAGTTCGATAGCCAGGTGTCTTAACAAGCTAGCTACCTATGTAGCCTGCTGGCTTGCCAGCTGACTTAACTACCCAGCTACCTAGCTAACTAACTGGGTAGTGAGCTTAATTAACTAGGTTACTTGACTAGCTAGTTAACTAGTTAGCCAGTTGACTTAACTAGCTAGGTTCCCAGCTAGGTAATTGACTAGCCAGCTGACTTAAATCAGTGACTTAACTAGATAGCAA
>NW_007137199.1:0-776 GCF_000164805.1 Carlito syrichta | reverse complement strand
AAGTGTTAGCTGTCTTAGCAAAGTAAGCTGGTGAGCGAGCCTATGGGTGAGCTGACTTAACTACATGACTGGTGAGCAAGTCGACTAGTTAGCTGTCCTGTTGGCTTGTGAGCAAGCCAAGTGAGTTGGTCTGTTGGCTGGCATGCGAGCCGACTAATTATCTGAACTTATGGACAGTGAGCGAGCCCACTCAATAGCTGATAAGCTAGCTGAGTTGGTAGCCAACTAGCTAGTTAAGTAACTAGCTGATTTGCTAGCTGACATAACTAGATAGCTGACTATCAAGTTGACATAACTACCTAGCAAGCAACCTATCTATCTGTCTAGATAACTGACTTAACCTGCTAGCTTACTGGCTAGTTAGCTGGCTAGCTGACTTAACTAGTTAGCTGACTAGCTAGCAGGTTAGCTACCTGACTTAACTAGCTGAAGTGATAGTTGGCTGACTACCTGGCTAGCCAGCTGACTTAATTAGCTAACTACCTGGTGGGCTAGATGACTAGCCAGCTGGCTTAACTAGCTAGCTATCTGGCTGGCAAACTGGCTAGGCAGCCGGCTAGCTAAAGGGCTGGAGAGCTGGCTAGTCAGCCAGCTTAAATAGCCAGCCGGTTTAACTAGCTGGCCATCTACTTGACCAGACTGTAATCAGCCAGCTTGCCTTTCCAGACACCTAGCTAGCTAGCCTGGTAACCAACTGACTTAACTTGCTGACTTAACTAGATAGCCATCTGGCTAGCCAGCTAGATTAACTAGCTAGCCACCTAGCTAGACAGTCA
>NW_007137198.1:0-386 GCF_000164805.1 Carlito syrichta | reverse complement strand
TGGTTAGCTAGATAGTTAGCAAGTTAGCTATCTAGTTAAGCCAGCTAGTTAAGCCTGCTGGCTAGCTAGGTAGCTAGCCTGTTAAATCAGGTAGTTAAATCAGCTTGCTATCTAGTTAATTCAGTAAGGTAAATCAGCTGGCTAGCCAGTTGACTCTCTGGGTAGCTAACTAGTTAAGTCAGCTGGCTAGCCAGTTAACCAGTTAGTCAGCTAGTTAAGCAACCTAGTTAAGTCAGTTCACTAGCCAACTGGTTAGGTAGGCAGCTAGGTAGTTAAGTCAGCTGGCAAGCCAGTGGTCTATGTAGGTAGTTAGCTAGTTAACTCAACTGTCTATCCAGCTGGCTAGCTAGGTAGCTGGGCAGTTATGTCAGCCTCCTAGCCAGCTG
>NW_007137197.1:0-612 GCF_000164805.1 Carlito syrichta | reverse complement strand
TAGGGTCAGCCTAATAGTAGGCCAACTAGTCAGCTGACAAGTTAGGTGAGCAAAAATAGCGAGCCAAAAAGTTAACTGAGATAACTTGAGGGCCAACTCGTCAGTCAACTAATTAACCCAGGTAACTAGTCAGATGACTAGATGGCCGACATGTTAAGCCAGCTAACAAGTCAGCCGAGTAGTCAGTCAACGTGTTAAACCAGATAAGTAGTCGTCCACATCATCCACGAAGTTAAGTCACCTAGCTAACTCGTTACAAAACTAAGACAACTAGTTAACTCATTTACCAAATAGTTAAAACAGTTAGCTAACACATTAACCAACTCGTTAAGTCAGCTAGCTATCACGTTAGCCAACTAGTTAAGTCAGCTGGGTAAGTCAGCTAGCTAATTAGCTATTTAGCTAAGTAAGCTAGCAAAGATAGCGAGCTCACTAGATGGTTAACTATTTGAGCCAGGCACTTTAGCCTGCTACCTAAATAGTTTGCTAACTAGTTAAGTCAGCTAGTTATTCAGCTAGTTAAATAGTTATCTAACTATATAATTCAGGAAGTTAAGTAAGCTAGCTAACTAGTTGTCAGCCTGTTAAGTCATCTAGCTAAGTAGTTAAGTC
>NW_007137196.1:0-939 GCF_000164805.1 Carlito syrichta | reverse complement strand
GACTCGTGAAAACTAGATTCCTTATCTTTCTTAGTAAGAGGCTGTGTAGTTTCCTGTATATGAAGACTCCCGTTACCCAGATTCCTGCTTCGAAACCCTGATTCTTGTTTAGTCCTTAGAAAGACTCCCTGTAGTTTTTTAGGATTGAGTGCATGTGTAACCCAGATTTCTTATTCATCCTTAGAAAGAGGCTGTGACTTTTCCTATATATGAGAACTCCCATTCCCCAGATTTATGCTTCAAATCCCTGATACTTTTTCTCACTTAGTAAGATGTCCTGTAGGTTTTTCGGATTTGTGGACGAGTGTAACCCAGATTTCTATTTCTTCCGTAGCAAGAGGCCATGCAGTTTGCCGTATATGAACACTCCCTTTACGCAGATTCCTGCTTCATTCTCAGCAATCCCCGAGATATTTCCTGATGAACGTAGAATTCCAGTTGTTTGGATATCAATAGAAAGACTCCCATATACTGCCTGGGAACTGTAATCCAAGTTACCAGATTCCTCTTAACAAGACATCCAAGATTGCTGGTTCCCCCTTAATATTACATCCTAAATATGTGGGAACCACTAATCCCATAGTCTGAATACCAAAACGAATGTCCAGCAGTAGTTTCTGGACTACGAGGTGATCCTGAAGCCAGTGGTCACATTAACACATGGCACGATGATCCTTTGATTGTGGAATATGGCCTTTCAGGGCCCTGTGAAACAAACGGACCAGTAGGCCGGATTCTCAGTGAAAACTCTCAGGAGGCGCAGCATGATCCTGGGGATTGGCAATGCCCGATTTGTGGTATGCATATAGGACGTTGCTCCAAAAAGTATGGGGACCAGGTCTCCCAGATTCCAGAATACCTTTTAGCTAAATTCCCTGTCGATTCCTAAGTATGAGCACAGCTTAAGTCAGGGATAAGTTAGCTATTCGCCAGAGGTTG
>NW_007137195.1:0-806 GCF_000164805.1 Carlito syrichta | reverse complement strand
GTCTTTGATCATTAGAGTTAATGTGTATGGTGATAGATAGGGGTACTTTTCAATCTTGTGCATTTGTCAGCTTTTCCCAGCACCATTTACTTTATATGTTCTCCATTACCCAGTGGGTCTTGGAGGTTTTTTGAAAGATGAGTGGGTTGAGAATTTGAGAATTTCATTCTCTGTCCTGATCCATTGTCCTATGGACCTATTCTTGTATAAATACAAGGCTGTGTTGATTATTGTAAACATATAGTAAATTTTGAAGTCTGGAACCGTGATAGCTCCTGCTTTGCTCCTTTTGATAAGATTCCTTTGGCTATTCATGATTCTTTATGGTTTCATATGATTCCTTTATTGTAATTTCCAGGTCTAAGAAGAAGGATGTTAACTTAATGGTTATTTCATTGAATCTGTAGATTCACAAAAATGCTAATTTTTATATTAAAAGCGGTAAGTAAAGTCAGGCAAACAAGCATATCAAATTGTTATTTATGACATCACCCACAGAACTTTGACATCATAATGGGAGGGACCGTGGCTACTGAGCAATCTTTAGACTTCAAGCACTTGTGTACAGCGCTCTGTCAAATGCAGTAGACATGGTGGATTTCATTTCCAAGAAGGGAAGAGAACCCTGTGATCACATCTATCCAAAAATTACTCCAGGGATAAGTGATGAATCAAGAATCCTCTAAATGAGGTAGTCTTTTATTATTTAAGTAGTCTTTATTTAGAAGACCGAGAAACTCCCAACCTGGGAGGGGAACTGAGGGAGTTGACCACGAGGTAGTCTGTTATTATTATCGTCACGGAGT
>NW_007137194.1:0-784 GCF_000164805.1 Carlito syrichta | reverse complement strand
TTTTCCCAGCACCATTTACTTTATATGTTCTCCATTACCCAGTGGGTCTTGGAGGTTTTTGAAAGATGAGTGGGTTGAGAATTTGAGAATTTCATTCTCTGTCCTGATCCATTGTCCTATGGACCTATTCTTGTATAAATACAAGGCTGTGTTGATTACTGTAAACATATAGTAAATTTTGAAGTCTGGAACTGTGATAGCTCCTGCTTTGCTCCTTTTGATAAGATTCCTTTGGCTATTCATGATTCTTTATGGTTTCATATGATTCCTTTATTGTAATTTCCAGGTCTAAGAAGAAGGATGTTAACTTAATGGTTATTTCATTGAATCTGTAGATTCACAAAAATGCTAATTTTTATATTAAAAGTGGTAAGTAAAGTCAGGCAAACAAGCATATCAAATTGTTATTTATGACATCACCCACAGAACTTTGACATCATAATGGGAGGGACCGTGGCTACTGAGCAATCTTTAGACTTCAAGCACTTGTGTACAGCACTCTGTCAAATGCAGTAGACATGGTGGATTTCATTTCCAAGAAGGGAAGAGAACCCTGTGATCACATCTATCCAAAAATTACTCCATGGATAAGTGATGAATCAAGAATCCTCTAAATGAGGTAGTCTTTTATTATTTAAGTAGTCTTTATTTAGAAGACCGAGAAACTCCCAACCTGGGAGGGGAACTGAGGGAGTTGACCACGAGGTAGTCTGTTATTATTATCGTCACGGAGTCATGTAGGAGCTTGATTATAGCACAACCAAATAATATTTTAGCACTTCTT
>NW_007137193.1:0-1203 GCF_000164805.1 Carlito syrichta | reverse complement strand
TGAGCTGAAATGAAATGAGATGAAATGAGATGAAATGATGAAATGAGATGAGATGAGATGAGATGAAATGATGAAATGAGATGAGATGAAATGATGAAATGAAATGAAATGAAATAAAATGATGAAATGAAATGAAATAATGAAATGAGATGAAATTATGAGATGAGAGATGAGATGAAATGATGAAATGAAATGATGAAATGAAATGAAGAAATGAAATGAAATGAGATGAAATGATGAATGAGATGAAATGATGAAATGAAATGAAATGAAATGAAATGAAATAATGAAATGAGATGAAATTATGAGATGAGAGATGAGATGAAATGATGAAATGAAATGATGAAATGAAATGAAGAAATGAAATGAAATGAGATGAAATGATGAATGAGATGAAATGAAATGAGATGAGATGAAATGAAATGATGAAATGAAATGAGATGAGATGAGGAGATGAGATGAAATGATGAAATAAAGTGAAATCAAGAAATGGAATAAAATGAAATGAGATGAAATGAGGAGATGAGATGAGATGAGATGAAATGATGAAATGAAATGGGATGAGATGAGATGATGAGATGAGATGAAATGAAATGATGAAGTGATGAAATGAAATGAAGAAATGAAATGAAATGAGATGAAATGATGAATGAGATGAAATGATGAAATGAGATGAGATGAAATGAGATGAGATGAGATGATGAGATGAGATGAAATGACGTAATGAAATGAAGAAATTAAATGAAAAAAATCATGAAATAAAATGAAATGATGAAATGAAATGAGATGAAATGAAATGAGATGAGATGACATGATGAGATGAGATGAAATGAAATGATGAAATGAAATGAAGAAATTAAATGAAATGAGATGAAATGATGAAATGAAATGAGATGAGATGAGATGATGAGATGAGATGATATGAAATGATGAAATGAAATGAAGAAATGAAATGATCAGGTAATCCACTCACCTCAACCTCCCAAAGGTGCAAGATTACAGGCTGAGCCACCGAGCCTGGCTTGTTTAATCAATTTTTAAAAAATTTTCCCTCTGTTAATTAAGGTCATATCATTAATACTTATTTGTTGTTGATTTTTTTTATCTACTTTTAAAACTGGTCATTTTTCTTCTTCTGTTTTTATCTTTAAAATGTGTAAATCCGTTGAGCCATTGCCATTTCCCACTGCTCTGGGATTTTTT
>NW_007137192.1:0-2921 GCF_000164805.1 Carlito syrichta | reverse complement strand
GAAATGATGAAATGAAATGAGATGAGATGAGATGATGAGATGAGATGATATGAAATGATGAAATGAAATGAAGAAGTGAAATGATCAGGTAATCCACTCACCTCAGCCTCCCAAAGGTGCAAGATTACAGGCTGAGCCACCGAGCCTGGCTTGTTTAATCAATTTTTAAAAAATCTTCCCTCTGTTAATTAAGGTCATATCATTAATACTTATTTGTTGTTGATTTTTTTTATCTACTTTTAAAACTGGTCATTTTTCTTCTTCTGTTTTTATCTTTAAAATGTGTAAATCCGTTGAGCCATTGCCATTTCCCACTGCTCTGGGATTTTTTTAGAGGGGAATGGGCAGTAGCATTTTCTCTAAATTCTTTGCATGACCCTAATCGTTTTCTTCTTGGATTTTATTTCCTTCTATGCATTTTGCTTGCTTCCCTAGTGGAGGCATCCAAGCCTGCTTCAACTAAAGAGCTCTCACAGAGCATACCTTAATATCTTGCATGTAGCCTCCTAACTTCATAACCAAACCATTCACTTTTTAACACCTAATTGGGTTTGACTACATACTCTGTTGCATGCAGTTATAAGATCACAGAGAATAATACTGAGAGTACATAGGACTATTTACTCTATCATATGGAGAATGTGAACAAATGCTCACATTCAGCTATGGAACCCATGCAAGTCATGAGTGTATCAGGAAAAGCCTTACTATTGCCTTTGTGAATTACAAAGCTGCCATTTTCCTACTTTGCATTCTACTTGTACACAACATCTTTGTCCAGATTCTCCCAAATGCTGAGACTTTTATTATGTCTCGTCTAGAACATGTAGGTAGGCAAAGGCTAGAAACTACCTTCCTACTCCACAGCTCACCCAGATGTAATCATTGAACATCTAGGAATCCTTCAAAGATAATGTCAGGATTTTACTCTTGTGTAATGTTCCCCACTAGTTCCTTTTCCACCACTAGTGAATAACAATACTTTCAAAATCTTTTTTTTTAGGTGAGATCTTGCTCTGTCACCCAGACTGGAGCACAGTGGCATGATCTTGCTTCACTGTATCCTCAAACTCCCGGGTCCAAGGGATCCTCCAGCATCAGCTTCCCAATTAACTGGAATTATAGGTGCAAGTCACTGCACCTAGCTAATTTTTTTTCTACACTTTGTACAGATGAGGGGAGTCTCACCAAGTTGCCCAGGCTGGTCTTGAACTCCTGAGCTCAAGCAATCCTCCCACCTCGACCTCCCAAAGTGCTGGAATTACAGGTGTGTGCCACTGTGCCCAGCCCCCCTAAATTCACATCTTAACATTTTATTACAGCATATCAAATTTGTTGTATAATTTTAGCCTCTATCACTGTATTATGTACTACTCCCCAAAACATATCTTATTATTCTTTTTGAAAAAGAATTTTGTGAACAGTAAATCAAGTAAGTCCTCTTAAGAGGCAAAAAGGAATAAGACCTTGAGCTCAATGGTCCATGGTTTTGTATTCATGCAACAACAACAACAACAAAGTTGTACACCTATCACCTTCCAAACTTCCTTTTTGTAATAATTGTTTATAGTGAGCTCCACTTTGGCAGCAACTACATCTATCTTATTCACCATTGTATTCATCATGCCTATAGTAGACATTCAGTAAATGTGTAGATAGATAGAGCAGATGATTTTATGTATTCATAAAATGTAAGTCACAGTAAGAAAGACTTACTACAAGGAATAGGGTCCATAGCATGGTATTTCAAAACCTAAATGTGTCTCAAATTTAGTAGTAGATCAACAACATCCTTTTCTAACTCAAACCTTGAGGTTGTTTTAAGAGGCAGCATGGTTTTGTACATAACCAGTATGTGGTCTTGGACTGAGCGGGCCTAGGTTCAGTCCCATATATTACTACTTACTAGAAGTGGTGGGCCTCAATCAGATTGTTCAATATCACTAAACCTTAGTTTTCTGATCACAGAAGGTAATTTGTCAGGAAACAAAAAGTTTGAGCCAAGGGCTGTATCTCTTAGCATCCAAAGATCTTCAGGATTCAGAAAAGCAAAATCGAACAGAGAACTGCCAAATAGATATGTTTAAAGCTTTCCTTATTTGTAACTAAAAATGATTTTGGATTATCATTGAAACTGCACATGAAATTTTTGTAAAACATTTGTTCTTTTAAATGCCTCTCTGATACACTGATGGTCTCAGTCCAACCTAATATCATACAACTGATAAGTAGCAAAGCTAGGATTCAAATCCAAAATCTTCCTACAAATCAACTAGGAAAAGATAGATAACCCATAGGACAAGAGACTGAAAAAGAAATTCACACACAAAACGTTATTGAATAGGTAATAAATATATGAAATGGTGCTCGATGTCATTGATTATCAAGCAAATGCAATGTAAATGCACAGAAGATGAGGGGGCTGGAGAGAATGGGATCAGTATGAATTATGAAGCAAATATTTAAAAAAATTCTTTATAGAAATCTATTTTAATTCCAGTTAGATTATTTGACATTTACTTATCCAAGTGTTTTAATCATAGCTTATGAGTACAGTTGCCAGTCTTTGTTACTGATTCAGATTTTCTATTTCTGAAATACAATTTTGGATTGCATTAATTAAAAATCATTTCCATTTAGAGCTAATATATTATACAAAATAGCATTCACAAAGCAGAGAAAGAGCACCTACCCTAGGCTTGCTTTAGAAAAATGACTTAGGGAGGGGAACAAGATGGCGATGGAATAGGTGGACTTGTGAGATTCTCCAAACATGAGTTCACAAAAGGATTCTTACTTTTCTTCCCCCATCCCCCAGCCCACTACCAGCCGTGCTGGTCTGAGGACGGGGACCTTTGGTCCCATGCAAGGCCGGATATTCTGGCCCCCTGCTGCTACTGTTCCACCATGGGTGTGGGAGT
>NW_007137191.1:0-758 GCF_000164805.1 Carlito syrichta | reverse complement strand
TCAGGTAATCAATCCTCTCACCTGTTCTCCCAAAATTTTGGGATTATAGGCATGAGCCACCATGCCCGGCCTTCATATATATCTTATTCTACTTTAAAACTGTGTATTCCCTTGATTTTTCAATCTTTATTTATTTTTAAGATGTGGGGTACAGTTCAGGGCTATGTATACAAAAGTCCATTATGTAGGTATACTTGTTGATGAGGTATGCCCCACGCTTCCCCAGCAGTATTCCACTTTCAGTCTTTTTTTTTTAAGTCATTATCGCACTGTTTTACTTTTCAAGTCCTTATTTTGGATAATAACATTTTTCAACGTTTTTGTGGATTTCCAATTTAAATATTGTTTGCAAAACAATTGTTTTCATCAGAACACAAACAACTGTTTGTATATCAGTATCAAACTCAATTGATAATCTGATTAGAGGATTATTGACTTAATGATCCTCTTCCCTATCATGTATTTTCATTATTTTTATTTCTACATTTTTTTATGTATTTCAGAAATACTTTACACTTCTTCATAATTTGATCTTTAAATGTAAATTTTTTTGTAAATTTCACATCTTTTTAATCTATTAACAAGATTATATGTCTTTCTCATCGATTTTATTAATATGACTAATTGTGTTTATGTATTCCCAAATGCTGACTCTCCTAAGCATCCCGGACATAAAGGGAGCTTGATCATGATTTAATGTTGCAACATGCTGACACAGTGTTTCTACTGATTTTTTTTTTTTTCTTTTTTGAGTTGGA
>NW_007137190.1:0-921 GCF_000164805.1 Carlito syrichta | reverse complement strand
AAAAAGAGAATATTGAGGGAGATTATACACAATGATTATTTGGCAATGTTATTCACAAAGTTATATTCATGATACACATTTTCAGGTTAAGCAAAGATTACTAGGGTGGGGTGTTTATTCAAAAATATTAGTCACTGATTATTCAGGTGCTTGGTTATGAGACATATTCTATGTCATAAAGAGATTATTATTATTTTTTTATTAATCAATATATTTTATTATGGTTTTATGGGGTACAGTTAAGGGTTAAGTGTACAATTATGTTTCATTCAGGCACCCTGTTGATAAGAGGTGTTTTCCCATCCCCAGACAGATATTTGCTACTGTTAATCCCATCCCCCACCCCCTCCATAGTTTCCCAGTACCGTCAGTCATTTTCTTATAGTATTACATTGGATGTTCAAGGTCCATTATATGAGTGAGAACATGTGATACTCGGACCTTTGTTTCTGTGAGAGGTCACTCCATATTATAGACTCTAGTTCCATCCGGTTGCTGCGAAATTCATGATTTTGTTCTTTTTTATGGCTGTGTAGTATTCCATCATGTATATGTACCACATTTTTTTAATCCAGTACTCTTTTGATGGGCAACATGGTTGTTTCCAGGTTCTTGCTATTGTGAACAATGCTGTGATAAACATACGTGTGCAGGTATCTTTTTTATAGAGTGATTTGTGTTCTTCAGGGTATATTCCCAGTAGGGGGATTGTGGGGTCATATGGGAGGTCAATTTTTAGAGCTTGTAGGAATCGCCACACTAGATTATTGAGACAGGGTTATGCAGAAAAATACTTTGGAAATCATAGCCACTAATCATGAGGTGTTTGATTATGAGACACATATTCTATGTTAAGAAGAGAATATTGAACCCAGATTATACACAATGATTATTTGGAAATGTTAGCCATTGAATGTTAAG
>NW_007137189.1:0-817 GCF_000164805.1 Carlito syrichta | reverse complement strand
TCCTGGAGCATGCTGGGCACTGTGGCACAAGACGGAGGCCTGGTGGCTGGGAAGCTGGGCTGTAGGACTCCATTACAGTCTGCGGAGGCAGCAGAACACTTCAATGTACCCCATGTGTAGTTTCAAGGGGAGTCCACATTTTTTTGCCCTGCTGGGAAAATCCACATCCACCAGTGACATGTTGGACAAACTGACCATTATCACACCCAAGTACCAAAGAAACAAGCCCCCTGAAAGAAGAGTAAAAAGTAAAAAGGAATAAATATATGAATAAATGAATAAATAAGAAAAAAAAAGAAATAAACGCCCCAATGCTCCTGAATAAAAGGAGAGTGTTTGGTAACTCCTTCGGGTCCTCTCCCACTCCCCATTTCTGGGTGGGAGATATTCTGTCCTCAATAAATACTGCCTTAAAAAAAAAAGAGGGACAGTGTAAGAGAAAAGAGAAATAGACAAATGCGAGAAGTCTACGAACTCAGATGATCTCCTTGCAAATCAGAATATTAAAGGCTCTAGGCAAGGCTTGGTGTCAATCTGTGGTCCCAGCAATTTGGGAGGCCGAGGCGAGTGGATTGTACGAGTTGGGGCCTCAAAACCAGACAGGGCAACTTGGAAGACCTCGTCTCTACAATAAATCAAAAAAATTAGCCAAGTGTGGTAGTGTGTGACTGTAGTTTCGGCTACTTGGAAGGGTGAGGCGAAAGGATTGCCTGAGACCAGAAGGTCGATGCTGCAGTGGCCAGGAGTGTGCCACTGTACTCCAGCTTGGGGGACAGAGTGAGACTCCAACTCAAAATAAAATAATAAATAAATAAAC
>NW_007137188.1:0-830 GCF_000164805.1 Carlito syrichta | reverse complement strand
TCCTCTCCCACTCCCCATTTCTGGGTGGGAGATATTCTGTCCTCAATAAATACTGCCTTAAAAAAAAAAGAGGGACAGTGTAAGAGAAAAGAGAAATAGACAAATGCGAGAAGTCTACGAACTCAGATGATCTCCTTGCAAATCAGAATATTAAAGGCTCTAGGCAAGGCTTGGTGTCAATCTGTGGTCCCAGCAATTTGGGAGGCCGAGGCGAGTGGATTGTCCGAGTTGGGGCCTCAAAACCAGACAGGGCAACTTGGAAAACCTCGTCTCTACAATAAATCAAAAAAATTAGCCAAGTGTGGTAGTGTGTGACTGTAGTTTCGGCTACTTGGAAGGGTGAGGCGAAAGGATTGCCTGACCAGAAGGTAGATGCTGCAGTGGCCAGGAGTGTGCCACTGTACTCCAGCTTGGGGGACAGAGTGAGACTCCAACTCAAAATAAAATAATAAATAAGTAAATAAATAAACAAACAAATAAATAAATAAAGACTCATGTTATGCACTCAATGACCCTGGAAGAGATGAGCTTCTAAAACAGGCCCTCAATGACATATTCCCTAGAACTTCCTAAGGACAATGTTGGTGATCTGGATGATGCCATCACTGAGCCAGATCTAACAAATCATCTCCATTCATTAGGAAAAGTCTGAATATTCACTTTTGTAAGAACTCATCTCTATGATTTAGAGAGAACTGGACACTCTATTGTACAAAGAGAACACTATGCTTGTCCACAGAGCAGGCTACTGAAGGGGTTGCTGAGAATTCATTTGATAGAAGGATTTGTTTATTCTCCTGAAAGCAAAATGAGATAAGAAAAAGAACTGG
>NW_007137187.1:0-1093 GCF_000164805.1 Carlito syrichta | reverse complement strand
TTCTATATTTCACTCAAGCTGGTGAAATATTGACACCAATAGATCTTTGTGCTATGAAATAGGTCTGTATCTTGATTAAAGCTAATTTTTTGATTTATTGTAGAGACAAAGTCTCGTCAAGTTGCCCAGGATGGTCTCAAACCCCTGGACTCAGGCAATCTTCTTGCCTCAGCCTCCCAAATTGCTGGTATTACAGGCTTGAGCCACCGGGTCTGGCCTTCATTTCTTAAAATAATAATAATTTTTTAAAAAAAGTTTATACATGAATCTACATAGGCCATAAAATGCAAAAAGCAATATACACATACTGTACAAATATCAATATCCTGGTTTTGATATTGCACTAAGATTAAGTAAGATGCAACTACTGGGAAAACTGGATAAATATCCTCTCTGTGCTATTTTTGCAACTTCCAGTAAATCTATAATTATTTCAAAATAAAATGCTCTTAAAAATATAAAGTGAGAGAAAGACATTTTCAGAAAATAAAAGATAAAATATTTTATCACCAATAAACCAATAATACAAGAAATACTTAAGCAAGTTTATAGCCTCAGATGGAGGTACAGAATTAAGAGAAAGAAACAAAACTATGTGAAAGGGTAAATAAGTGCATAAATGAGTATTTATATTACTTTTACAAATGTAAGTTGAGCATTTGCGACATAAATAATAATGTGCTACGTGCTCATAAAAATGAAGTAAAAATATACAAAAACATTAACATGAAGAAGAGAAGCAGCCCGGCACAGTGGCTCACATTTGTAATCACAGCATTTTAGGAGGCCAAGGCCGGAGTATTGCTTGAGGCCAGGAGTTTGAGACCAACCTAGGCAACATAATGAGACCCCGTGTCTACAAAAAAAAAGTCTTTAAAAAGTTAGCCAGGCATAGAAGCATACATCTGTAGTCCTAGCTACTTGAGAGGCTACGGAAGAGGATTGCTTGAGTCCAGAAGTCGAGGCTACAGTGAGCCATGATCACACCAACGACTTCAGCCTAAGCAACAGAGCACAACCCTTTCATCGATTTCCTAGAAATTAATAAAAGAACTATAACTAGAAAACCACCAAGTTAAACAACACATTTATG
>NW_007137186.1:0-815 GCF_000164805.1 Carlito syrichta | reverse complement strand
CTAGGAACGTTTCTGCCTGGCTAGAGGCAAGAAAACAAAAACTATTATAGTAATTTTCATCTCTAATCTTAGCCCTGGGAAAACCTGCTTTCAGTAACAAAAGCCAGGAAACAAAAACTTAAAATGTCTAAGAAAGAAATGAAACTTAGAAAAACAGAAAGACACAGAATAATTCTACTATAAAGCTTTCCAGAAGGTGTATAGAGATTTGTTTAAAGTTTTGTATCCCGATATTGTAAGTTTTGTTTGCCATATATGCAGACTGGTCACTATTCATATGCCAATAATGTAGGTGTTACTGATATCCTTGTATCAGAGGCAATCTTCTGAATGGGTCTTCATAGACCTTAGTTATGTAACTATAGATGTTGGCTCCCAACAGATGGCCTAAGCCTGTAGGCTCAACACCAGCCCAGGATACTGCGAGAGACCTTGAGTCAGTCATCAAAAATAAATCCAAAGACTAGCCTGGCGTGTTGGCACAGGCCTGTGTCTCGAGCTACTCAGGAGAGCCAAGGCTGGAGGATCACCTGAGCCCAGTAGGTGGAGTCCATGGTGGCCATGAGGATGTCCCTGTGTTCCGGCCTGGAGGACAGAGTGGGATTCCAACCCCAAATTATAATAATCACCACCACATCCACCACCAGCACCTAATGTGAGGTGTCACCCTCAGTAATTAAAGAAAAAGTTGATTTCCGGCCCATCATTGTGGGAGGTTTGAAAGATGGCCATGAGTCACATCCATCCTGCACTTTTGGGTCACACATCCCAGGTGGCCTGCCTCCACACTTCACACTTTTGCCCCTTGGCAAAAA
>NW_007137184.1:0-844 GCF_000164805.1 Carlito syrichta | reverse complement strand
CCCAACCTTCTGGTCCTCTTGATTGTTGTAACCAAGAACCAGTCCGTGCAATTCAGTTGGGTTTCTTGGCACAACTAAAGGTAGATTACAGGACTAAGGAATCATCTCGCCATATTTGTGTGTAACTGTTGTCTTAATATGTACCCTGTAATCCTAAAACTTCCGTTGCTGAATCTATTTGATATGGCCTGGGGTGTTGGCGTTGCTAAGCATGTAGTAGATATTTTAAAAGATAACCAGAAATCACGGATTCCACGTCCTTGGTTAACAGTGGGGCATCTATCTATTTGCATATAGAATTTTGGAATACAGATTGCCAGGGAAAATCAGGGCATCATGCAGAGAACGAGAAGAGAATGCGGGTTCAGGTGTCCTCATTTGTTGAAATCTATATGGCCTCTTGATAAGGTTTAATGAGGAATCTGGGCTTGTATGTCCTTCCATTTTTCGGAGCTACTTGCTACGTGGATACCTAAAATCTCTTATTACAGATCCAAGCGATTCCGGTCCTTTCTATAGTTGTAATTGAGTATCTGAACCTACAATTTTGTTTGTTTCTTATCCACATCTTCGGCCATAATCCAGTTCCCCAGGTATCAACTGGCATTTTGCGACAAAATCCATCGCTTCAGGTTACCTCAGAATACCGAAATTTCCTGTGGTCAGGCTGGTGGAAATTTGGATATTGGGTATAGCATATTACACATGTTTACGATGTCTTGTTAAGGGGAACCTGTAAGCTTGGATTACAGTTCCCTTGGATTGCAGTTCCTATGGGAGTCTTTCTATTGATATCCAACAACTGGATTCTATGTTCACCAGGAAATATCTCAAGTATTGCTGA
>NW_007137183.1:0-686 GCF_000164805.1 Carlito syrichta | reverse complement strand
CCTGTGTGTGGGGTTGGAGTTGCCTGACTCTGTGAAGGAAAGGTTTCTTTCTATACCATGCATCATAGCTGGTTAAATCCGTCTTCAATAAGAAGGTGCTTTTTTTTGAGTCGGAGTCTCACGCTGTCACCCAGGCTAGAGTGCAGTGGCAAGCTCATGGCCACCGCAGCCTCGACCTCCTGGGCTCAGGTGATCCTTCCACCTCAGCCTTCTAAGTAGCTGGAACTACAGGCACACACTACTAAGCCCAGCTAGGTTTAGATTTATTGTAAATGAGGTCTTGCCAAGTTGCCCAGACTGATCTTGAACCTATGGGCTCAGGCAAGCCTCTCACCTTGGCCTCCCAAAGTGCTAGGATTATAGGCATGAGCCACCACACCCAGCCAGAAGGTTTTCTTTCTCTTCTACTTCTGCAGAGAGATTTTTCTAGGCTGACAGGAGATTTTATTTCAATCTTCCCCAAGCTTCAAAGAGAGCAGTCTAGTGTGGTGGACAAAGCTGTACCTGTGGCACTGCATGGGGTCCTCGCCCATCCAGAGGGACCACACATGTGGAATGGCCCTGGTGGGAATGATGGTAGACAGCCAGGCAGAGAGGGAACAGCACGTGCAGAAGCTCAGGATGAGCCATGTGGAGGGAGAAGGGCAAGAGGGGGCTCTGGCAAGGTGGACAGGTGCTGAGCCCTG
>NW_007137182.1:0-797 GCF_000164805.1 Carlito syrichta | reverse complement strand
TCAAGATATAGAGAGATGTCTGGAAAACATTAAATATCTAAGGTTGGGTGAAGTGGCCCATGTCTATACTCCCAGCACTTTGGGAGGCTGAGGTAGAGGACAGAGCCCACAGGTGCGAGACTGGCCCGGGCAACTTGGTGAGACAGCTTTTCTACAATAAATCAAAAAAATTAGCCAGGATCCATCTGACAACTAGAATTATGCAATAAGATAATTTGTAACACAGAAATATTCACTAATACATTAGGTCTGAGAAAAAAGAATGAAATGAAATCCACTCAGCCAGTGTACACACTATTTTTGTAAATGATACAGCATAAATTTTGGCATCAATGCAGGCATGTACAATTGTGAGTGCTATATTTACATCACACAGAAAAAGTTGCATATACTGCTCAGAGGGAAAATTCACAGTAGGTTGGAAGGTCCTCATCGTTTTAATGTGGACAAAATGAACTGAATACCTTCTTAAAATGCAAATTCTGACTCAGAAGATTTGGAATTTGCCTGAGCTTCAGCACCTATTTTTTTTCAGTTGGGAGGATCTCATTCTCTTAGCCATGCTGGGGTGCAGTGGCATATTCACAGCTCACTGCAACCTCGATCTCCTGGCCCGAAGGCTGCTGGGACAAATTGGTATCAGGTGCCGATGCACACAGGTGCAACACAATATCCATGCTGAGATTTATAGGCCCCTAAAATAGTAAATTTTAATGTCAATCTAATAATAAACATGTCTTAGGCAAAAATCCATGTACAGTTATCTCCCATGGTATGTAATCTCAAAATCTGTACTT
>NW_007137181.1:0-811 GCF_000164805.1 Carlito syrichta | reverse complement strand
CGCTCCAGCGATACTTCCACCTCAGCTTTCCAAGTAGCTGGAACTACAGGTGCGTGCTACCACACCCGGCTAATTTTTTGATTTATTGTAGAGATGAGGTCTCGCCAAGTTGTCCAGGCGGGTCTGGAACCTGCAGGCTCAGGCAATCCACTCACCTCGGCCTCCCAAGGCACGGGATTACAGGCTGAGTCACCAACCCTGGCTTAATATTTTTTTATTCAGTCACTTTTGTGTTGTTCTGGGCAGTAACTGCCATCCTGTGTAAATGTGCTTGCTATTAACAGTGTTCTCCATGGAGCTGATGGAGCATCATGTGCAATCTTTTTTTAATTTAGTTTAATTTATGTTTATTTTTATTTATTTTGTATTGGAGTCTCACTCTGTTACCCAGATTGGAGTGCAGTGACTTCTCCCGGCCACTGCATCCTCAACCTGCTGGGGTCCAGCCACATTCTGCCTCAGCCTTCCAAGTAGCTGGAACTACAGGCACATGCTACCATGCCCAGCTAATTTTTTGATTTATTGTAGAGATGAGATCTCGCCAAGTTGCCTAGGCCTGTCTCGAACCCATGGGCTCAGGAAATCCACTCACCTCAGCCTCCCAAATCCCTGGGATTACAGGCTGAGACACTGAGCCCGGCATCATGTGAAATCTTAATCATTCACAGTCCCATCCTTTGCTTGTATCTGAGGATCCACCCCATTTCCAATGGGAAGCTTGGATATCCACACATTGCCACGTTTCCCAAGCACAAGGAGACATTTTTAATACTGCAGGTCATACATTCATGGTGAGAGCAGTTCATGGCAA
>NW_007137180.1:0-599 GCF_000164805.1 Carlito syrichta | reverse complement strand
CAGTGATTCTCCCAGCCACTGCAGCCTCAACCTGCTGGGGTCCAGCCACATTCTGCCTCAGCCTTCCAAGTAGCTGGAACTACAGGCACATGCTACCATGCCCAGCTAATTTTTTGATTTATTTGTAGAGATGAGATCTCGCCAAGTTGCCCAGGCCTGTCTCGAACCCATGGGCTCAGGAAATCCACTCACCTCAGCCTCCCAAATCCATGGGATTACAGGCTGAGACACTGAGCCCGGCATCATGTGAAATCTTAATCATTCACAGTCCCATCCTTTGCTTGTATCTGAGGATCCACCCCATTTCCAATGGGAAGCTTGGATATCCACACATTGCCATGTTCCCCAAGCACAAGAAAATATTTTAATACTGTAGGTCATACATTCATGGTGAGAGCAGTTCACGGCAACTAGGCAGCATGGATGCTGAGAACAGTGGAGCCTCTGGTATGTAGACACATCCTTCAAAGCCCTTGAATATCAGGAAGAACAAAAAAAATTGAAAAATACTCATTAGGCAAGACCATCACAAGTAGCAGAGTGGTTTATAAGTTTTAAAATTGACAGTCCTCCTGACCTCGGACACATTTATCTGAGAA
>NW_007137179.1:4746-7280 GCF_000164805.1 Carlito syrichta | reverse complement strand
CTTTGTGAAGTTTTGTAATGTCAGAAAGTCCTCCTTTTCATTTAGGTTATCAAGTTTATTTTCATATAGGTATGCATAGTCGTTTCTGATAATCTTTTGTATTTCTTTGGGGTCTGTTGTGATTTGATCTTTTGTATTTTCCATTGTGTTTATTTGGGCTATTTCTCTCTTTTTCTTGGTCATCCTGGCTAGGGGCCCATCAATCTTGTATATTCTTTCAAAGAACCAGGTTTTTGATTTGTTAATTTTTACTGTGATATTTTTCCCTTCTATGTTTCATATTTGAGCTTTTACTTTTGTGATCTGGATTCTTCTGCTAAAGTTAGGGTTTTGGAGGTCTTGGCTTTCCAGTTCCCTTAGGTGATTTGTTAGACTGTTAACTTGCCATCTTTCCATTTTCTTCATGTGTGTTTGTAGAGATATTAATTCCCCTCTTAGAACTCTTTTCATGACATCCCAGTGGATTTGGTAGGATGTTTGTTCATTTGCATTTGTTTCCAGGAATCTCTTAATTTGTGTTTTGATTTCTGTGTTGACCCAGTAGTTGTTCAGCTTCATGCTGTTTAGTGTCTATGTCTTTGTGGGTTTTAGGCAATTTTGTTGGTGTTGATATTTATTTGTATGCCACTGTGGTCTGAGAAGGTGCATGGCAGTATTTTCATCTTATGAAATTTGTTTATGCTTGATTTATGGCCACGGCTGTGATCAATATTGAAGCACATTCCATGTGGTGATGAGTCAAATTTATATGCTGTAGTTGTTGGGTGGCGTAGTCTATAGATGCCTGTTAAGTCCATTTGATCAAACATCAAGTTGAGGTTCCAGGTCTGTTGATTTTTATTGCCTCGATGATCTATCTAGTGATGTTAGTGGGGTATTTAATCCCCAGCTATAATAGGGTTAGAGTCAATACCTTTTTTTTTTAGCTTACATAGCTGTTTCTTTATTAACGCTGGTGCTCCTGCATTGAGTGCATATTTGTTTAGGATGGATATTTCCTGTTGGTGTGTTGAACCTTTTATGATTATGTAGTGTCCTTCTGTATCTTTTTAAATTTTTGATAGGCTAAAGGTTTTCTGTTTGTTTGTTTGTTTGTTTGTTTTTGTCTGATATTAAGATTGCAACTTCTGCCTTCTTTTGTGATCCATTTGCCTGGAAACTCATTTTCCATCCTCTAACTTTGAGTCTGTGTGTATCCCTTGTGGAGAGATGAGGTTCCTGGATGCAGTAAATTATTGCCATGCTTTCTTTTTAATCCAGTTTGCCATTCTGTGACTTTTCATGGGTGCACTTAGTGCATTCACATTCAGGCTGATTATTGAGATGTGATTCTTTATCCTCATCATGAGATTTTTATAAAACTTTTTCTTTGTTTTTTGTTTGCTTTCTTTTAACTTTTGGGTTGATGCATGTGTGTGTTTTCAAGTTTGCAGTTGTGATGTATTCTCTGTTGATTCTATGCTCTCCTGTTCTCTTGGGACAGTAGGTGGTCATTCTTGGTTGCTCCACACCCTAGCCAAAGAGCAATGGATGAAGCCTGTTACACAGAATGGCATCTCAAAGCCCACACATCTGGGTGCAAATAGTACAGATAAAGCCTTGGCAACAACAAGATAAGCACAGAACAGCTTGCCATTTAGGTAGCAACGAAATTCCATTATAGCTCCCTCATAGACCTGGAACCCTCCCCAACTTCCTTTGTGCTTGATTATAAAATAAACATACTGAGCTAGTTTGGGGCCACTTCTCCTCCATCAGAAGAACATGTTCCACCTGGCCCCAGATTTTCTTTATGTCTTTGTGTCTGTGTCTTTCTTAATCTCTCACCGTTCTATCTTGGTACCCCCAAGTCAGTCATGTGAGTCACGGCAGACCAACCCCTAGAAACATAGTAATTTGCCTACACAAAGTAGGCACAAAATAAAAAAATTCCTAAAGGGAGCAAGATAAAAAGGACAGACTACCCACCAGGGAAAACCAATCAGAATAGAAGCAGACCTATCGACAGAAACACTACAAGCTAGAAGGGACTGGAGTCCAATATTCAAAGTCCTTATAGATAAATAATTTCACCCAAGAATTTCCTATCTGGCCAAGCTCAGGTTCATCAGTATTGGAGAATTAAAGTACTTCCAACCCCTAAAGACATCCAACCCCTAAGAGATTATGCAGCTCCCAGACCAACTCTATAGGAGATGAATAAAAAGGTATTAATCAAAGAAGAAATTTAAAAAAAAGAATGACCAGCTACTGTCTGAGATTTGGAGTTCTCTCATGCTCAGGTCCCTGTTCGGGTACCAGATGCCATGGCCTGCATGGCTGAGTTGGGGTTCCGGAGAAAGAGTGGTGAGAGATGAAGAAAGACACAAAGACATAAAGAAAAGCTGGAGCCACGTGGGACACTTTCTTCTGATGGAGAAGTGACCCCAAACTAGATCAGCATGCTTATTTTATAATCAAGCACAAAGGAAATTGGGAAGGGTTCAAGGTCTATGAGGAAGCTATAATGGAATTTTGTTGCTGGCAAGCTGTTC
>NW_007137179.1:2410-4722 GCF_000164805.1 Carlito syrichta | reverse complement strand
TGTTCTGCAGTTACCTTGCTGCCAAGGCTTTATCTGTACTATCGGCACCCAGATGTGTGGGCTTGGAGACACCATTCCGTGTAGCAGGCTGCATCCCTTGCTCTTTGGCTAGGGTGTGGAGCAATCAAGTGGGACCTTACCTTCACTTGGGGCCTTGCCTTTGCTCTAGGTCTGCTGTCTGGACAGTGCTCATCCATTATCTACATTGGTCTTCTTATAGGATGTTTTGTGGGGATTCTCTGTATCTCTTGTGTTTGAATAGTCACCTCTCTGAGGACATTGGGAAAGTTTTCTTGGATAACCTCCCAGATTACTTGCTCCATTTCTCTTTCTTCTTCTAGGATACCAATCAGGTATAGGTTTAGCCTCTTGATATAGTTGCACCATATCTCTTGTTGGCTTTGTTCTTCATTTCTGAGTTTTTTTTTCTATGTTTTTTACAGATTGGATTAATTTCATGTTTTGGTCTTCAAGTTCTGAGATTTTTTCTTCTACTTGATTAATTATGCTTTCCATGCTTGTCATCTTGTTATTTATTTACTGGATGAGATTTTTTATGGCCAAAATCTCTGTTACAAAATCTTTCAGTGCTGCATTTTGTCTTTCTTGAGTCTTATTCACAGTGTACCTCCACTGATTTTTTTTCTAATTTGTGACAGATCTCTCTCTTTCCTCTTTAGTTCTATTATTCAGTGGCAGTGGGAGAGACTTTCATTTCTGATGTTTGTCCAGCCCTCTATTCTTTCATAATCAGGACTTTAAATTTGTTCTATTTTGAAACAGGGATGTGGAAGGGAAGCTTTGTTGTCTCTTGTAGTTTTGAGAGTTAAATAAGGTGGAGGATGGGAAGTTATGATTTAGAAACTACTTGCAAATCACAAGTTCACTGACTGTGGCATGAGTTCCCTGAGACCCACTCCCCAACACCACTCTATATGATGATGCAATGGGTATGCATGTATACCCACTGAGTCCATGATACAGTGAAAACAATGAGGAGAACAGAGAAATGTAAAATGAATTGAGACAGACACAATTTTATTAAAAATAAAAAAGCACAAAAGAACAAAAACAGAAACCAAAGTAAAAGACAATCACACACACACACACACACACACACACACACACACACACACCAAAACAAACTGGAATAACAACAAAGCAAAACAAAACAAACAACAAAAAAAAAAACCAGGAAAATGAAGCACACACACTCGCCCAACCCAGAATGAAATGAGAAGAAAAGAGAAAAAAGGAAGTAAAGAAAAGAAAGAGAAATGAATTCAATTTGAACCCTCATACATGTATTCACACACATACTAAATTTAAGAGAAAAACAAAACAAACAAATGAAAAACCTAAAAGATGAACATTTAATCCTTCACATACACATATAAACATAAAACAAAAATGAAAGAAACAAGAAAGAAAAAAAAAAAGAAAGGGAAAAAAGAGGGGTGGGGTGATGCAGGTTGAACCTTCACATATACATTCATGTACAAGTGAAAAATATTTAAAAAATTAACAAACAGACAAAAACCTGCCCTCTTGTGGCAGATTCTATAATTTTTTTTTCTCTCAACTGCCCCTCTACTGTCAGAGTTTCAACCTCATTCAAAATTTCCCAAGTGTGTGGCCCAGGGAAGGAGGAGGGGGCAGTGGGATGGGTGGGGCTTCAGTCCTCCCCTCCCACTCTTGAATGTTCAGGGAAATCCCCTCTGGTGGGAATCTGGTGGGGAGCCAGAGTTATCCTGGAATGGAGTCCTCTTATTGTGGCTGACATCCAGGCTCCACCTGAGTTTGTCCCTCTCAGTTCCCCAGCTGTGTGGGTCTGACATTCAGAGGGTTGCTGGAAAGGAGGGGGTTGGGTCACCCCTAGACTTCCTCATCCTTTTCTGGCCATGCCCTTTGGCCTGTGACTGAATCAGAGTAGGGGATGGGACACCTGAGACTCAATACTCATCCTGTCCCTTCAGAGTTTGTGCTTTCAGAATATTTCCTCTGGGTCATGATCTATCCCTGAGTAGTTAATATGCCAGTCACAGAGATTGGGTTGGGTCTGTTGCTCCATGGTGAACAAGCTGAAGCCCTTTTTGCCCCATTTTCAAGATGATGGCAGGGTACCTCTTTCGTTTTCTCCAGTGGGGCTCTGTCTCTGGGCTTCCTTGTACTCCTTTCTTTGTCCTTGCTCCCAGAGTCTGGACAGATGCTACATTGGTGAGGAAGAGCCTGGAGGCAGCAGTCTCTCCTAAGATGGTCTTTGTTGCTTTTTGTAAAATGGCGCTCGGCTTCTGCACCCTGGGAAGCACTAG
>NW_007137179.1:0-2349 GCF_000164805.1 Carlito syrichta | reverse complement strand
ATATTAATCCAACTATATCAGTAATCACTCTGAACACTGCTGTAGTTTGGGTATACTTTCCTTGGCCCTGTAAAGTCTCTTGTTGGCATCAAATACCCAATATTGGGGGTCTGGGCTAGTGGAAGAAGTTTCAGTCCTGGTAGCAGCACCTGAATGAATGTCTTAGTGCTATTCTGACATGAGTAAGTGCTCAATCTTAGTTACTGGGAGAACTGGTTGTTGGAGAGAGACTGGCATCTCTTCCACTCTCTCCCTTGCTTCCTCTCTCATCATATGATCTACATACAAACTCCCCTTCACTTTCCACCATAAGTGGAAGTTTCCTGGGAAACTCATCAGAAGAAGATGTTGGCATCAGTCTCACGTATTTGTTTATAAATACCAGTCTATGTATTAGCTTATACCAACAATAATGGCAAGCTTCAATGGCATATATACAACAATTAAGAGAGGGAGATTGTCAGTGTGAATAAAAAACATGATGCAACTCTATGTTGTCCACAAAAAAACCAACTTAAACTACAAAGACACATATAGATAACATATAGATGAATAATAAAGGGATAGAAAATAATATTCCATGGTACCATTAATCAAAAGGAAGCCAAGTAGCTATACCAATATCAGACACAGAAAGCTTTAAAACAAGAATTCAATGATAAATAACAGCATTACACCATTATATAGAGGTTGATTATCTAAGAAGACAACCTTGTTTTTGGGGGGGTGTAAAACTTGTATTATAGGAAAAGTCTTTAGGTTTCTCTTACTTTTGTGATATTTAGTAAGCATTCTTTTCTTTTTTTAATCAATATTTTTTATTATGATGTTGTGGGGTACAGTTAAGGGTTAGGTACACAAATACGTTTCATTCTGGCACCTTGTTGATAAGAGGTGTTTCCTGTTGGGAGCCGGCCACGGAGGCCCACTGAGCATTAGGGTCAAGAAGGGCCGTTGACCCCAAGACCACTAGGATGCGCTTGGGAGCTATTGACCCAATTTCCTCCCACTTTCTACTCAGCACTAACCAGATTAAGCTCCTGTGAGCTCAAAATATAAAAACTCTGAGACTGGGATGAACACAAGCTAACTTTAGAAGCTCATTGCTCCCATTCTTCCGCAAACTGCAGTTTTGGCTTTCTCACAACTTATTATTCAAACTCGTGTCACATCTAAGAGCCTTAGTATTGGTCACAGGCTTCTGGGTCATGATCTTAGGATTTATTGAAGGTGTAAATTGTAGAATACAGTTTTAGAAGACAGCCATTTTGTTGAAAGAATGCGGCTGGTTTACTTGCAGGTAGCCCACTGAGAACTTTGGACTGGGCCACATTCTAAACATTCTGGGATGGGCCACTTTCGTTTGTAAAGTAAATACTTAAACTTCTATAGAATTGTTTAACTTGGCATAAATCAATCAGCTTATGATGAAAAAGGTTTATAGAATATGTCAGTCACAGATTAGGTTATTCTTTGTTATGGGATTTTAAGATTATCATATGAAAAGGGTTTAATGGCAATCATTGATTAAGTTTTCATGGATTAAGGGTTCTGGTAGGTGGGGGACACCCCTCCCACATCTGACATTGTGTATAAAAGACCTGTTGTAATTCCCAATAACACACATCGCTTTTGCACTAGACTAGAGTCCAGTGTCTTTCTTTCTCTCTCTCTCTCTTTCTCTCTTCTTCCCCCCAATCGCCGACACTGTCTCCACCTTTGGGGTACCCTGAACCCAGCTGGAGCTGGTCTCCAGCACTTAATGTATATTATTGTATTACACGTGATGACCTTGACGCTTAGTGATGTCACCTGGCTTGGCCAAGGTCAATCGCTTCAACCAAGACTAGACTGTGGTCTTGCAAGTTACTATACTAGAGGCCACTGCCTGTGTTTGTGACTAGTCCCTCATTCTGATCTGGCCAGGCTATCCCATGAGTCACCTTTTCCCCCTCTCACACACAGTGTGCAGGAACACTGGAGGAACAAAATTGGAGGCGGCAGCATGCCACCAAGAAGATCAGCACCTTCATAGGGACCTTCCTTGTGTGCTTTGCACCCTATGTGATTACCAGGTGAGCCTGACCAGTGGGTCATATGGGTCGGGGTTTTGACAAGCAAAGTGGGACTGGCTGACTCTTAGCAGTTGCCCATATTCTTTCCTGGGGTGCTTTGCCAGGTTTAGTGAAAAGGAGGCTACTTGCTCCTCCTCTTCAGCCTCAAATTATTTTGGATCAGAGTCAGAACCAAAAGGGTGTAAAAGACTCTCTCCCACTCAATTTCTAAATTGCACCATTACAAACCATTATCCTGGGCCCCCAACATCCAGGAGGCCCTAAAGGAAAGGAG
>NW_007137178.1:0-857 GCF_000164805.1 Carlito syrichta | reverse complement strand
CTCTCTCTTTCTCTCTTCTTCCCCACAATCGCCGACACTGTCTCCACCTTTGGGGTACCCTGAACCCAGCTGGAGCTGGTCTCCAGCACTTAATGTATATTATTGTATTACACGTGATGACCTTGACGCTTAGTGATGTCACCTGGCTTGGCCAAGGTCAATCGCTTCAACCAAGACTAGACTGTTGTCTTGCAAGTTACTATACTAGAGGCCACTGCCTGTGTTTGTGACTAGTCCCTCATTCTGATCTGGCCAGGCTATCCCATGAGTCACCTTTTCCCCCTCTCACACACAGTGTGCAGGAACACTGGAGGAACAAAATTGGAGGCGGCAGCATGCCACCAAGAAGATCAGCACCTTCATAGGGACCTTCCTTGTGTGCTTTGCACCCTATGTGATTACCAGGTGAGCCTGACCAGTGGGTCATATGGGTCGGGGTTTTGACAAGCAAAGTGGGACTGGCTGACTCTTAGCAGTTGCAGCCTCTCTTGGACCCATATTCTTTCCTGGGGTGCTTTGCCAGGTTTAGTGAAAAGGAGGCTACTTGCTCCTCCTCTTCAGCCTCAAATTATTTTGGATCAGAGTCAGAACCAAAAGGGTGTAAAAGACTCTCTCCCACTCAATTTCTAAATTGCATCATTACAAACCATTATCCTGGGCCCCCAACATCCAGGAGGCCCTAAAGGAAAGGAGAAGGGAAAAATGATAGAGAGAGGCATCATACATTGTGGGTGGACACCTAATGTCCACTGAGTGCAGGACAGCCCAGCCCCTGCACATCCCCAGCCTGAACATTCAGTCAACAGCATGGTCACCTGCCACCCTCACAGGGGGCAGTAGCATGCACTGTGCCCTGC
>NW_007137177.1:0-776 GCF_000164805.1 Carlito syrichta | reverse complement strand
GAGACATCATTGAGGAAACTGGTACCGGGAAACTTATCCTCCTCGGAGCCTAAATATACATGCATTAAGGAGTAACTTAGATAAGTGGGACCTCTTCAAATTAATATACGTCTGCAAAACAAATGAACCCAACATAAGAGCAGGGATACAGTCAAAGAATGAGGAAAATGATTCTCCACCTATATATCTGTAAAAAGGCAGGACACCAAGGATCTACAAGGAACCCTAAAACTCAGAAAAATCAGACAAACGTTCCCTTTGAAAAGTGTCCAAATACGTGGTTGGACACTTTTCATGAGAAGATACGGACAGCCAGCAGACACATGAAAATTGTTCAGCATCACTCATCATCAAAGAAATACGAATGAAACCACTTTGAAACACCACATACCTCCTGTAAGACTGGCCATCATTAATAAAACAAACAATAACAGATGCAGGTAAGGATTTGGGAAGAAATAAATGCTTCTACACTGCATGTGAACTGAAAAGTTGAGCAACAAATTTGGAAAATAGTGTGATATTTTTAAAGGGACAAGATATTGATCTACCATGTCACTCAGTAATTCCCCTGTTGAGAATATACCTTCATGAACTCAAATCATTTTACCAAAAAGATACCTACACGAGCATGTTCTTGCAGCTCTAATCACAATTGCAATAAAACATGGTACGAACCATGTTGCCCATCAAAGCTGGAAAGGATAAAATAAATGTGGTATATACTCCGTAGAATATTATGTAGCCATAAAAAAAGGACAGATAGAAGGATTGCG
>NW_007137176.1:0-4374 GCF_000164805.1 Carlito syrichta | reverse complement strand
GTGATAATGAAAAGGAAAACATGGCACGGTGACTAGAAGAGTCTAGGTTGCCTAGAGAGGTAAAATCTAGAAATAGGTAAAAAACTAGAAGAACAAGAAGGCAGTGAAGTAACTGATGGCTAAGAGAAGAAAAAGAACACATCTCATGGCAGAAGCAAAAGAACAACCATTTGGGATCAAAGACATGAAATCTTTGAAGTGGAGCAGTTCTACATCATAACAAGTTGCAAATGTTGAGAAGAAATTGCTGAAATTGAATGGGTTTCTAAGACTTTCGAATGCAAGAAGGTGAAAGAGCCATGAAGTTAGAGTTTAAAAGAGACCGTACAGGTCAAATCTGCCAGATGAAGCCAGTGAAAAGGAAAACCTTGTCTTAACTGCCCAATCTTTCCTGACTATGGAGGATACTCTTGAAGGAGATGACACTGAAATGGTGAAAAGATCACAGATATTTGATGATACGGTCTTCAGCTCATTGCACAACCTAAGGCCAAACTAAAATACATCTAATTTAAACCTGTTAAATAAAATACAAGACAATTGCCGTTTAAAAACAACTCAGGTCAGGCGTGGTGGCTCACGCCTATAATCCCAGCCCTTCGGAAGGTTGAGGCAAGAGGATCACTTGAGCCCAGAAGTTTGAGACCAGCCTTGGCAGCATAGTGAGACATTGTCTCTACAAAGTGCCAAAAATTTAGTCAGGCATGGTGGCACACACCTACGGTCCTAGCTACTGAGGAGGCTGAGGCAAAAAGTTTGCCTGAGCCCAGGAGGTTGAGGCTGTGTTGAGCCGTGATCATGTCAATGCCCTCCAGCCTGGTCAACAGAGTGATCACAACTCAAAAAATATCAATAATAAAAATTTTTAAATTGTCCTAAAAAATACCCACAGAGTTGATATATATATATATTTTTATTTCAATGTAATATTATTTGTATTTTATTTTATTTACTTCAATAGCTCTAGGAGTACAAAATAGTTCTTGATTGCTTGGCTGCTTTGTATAGTGGTGAAGAATTCGAGACTTTCTGTGTGAATTTTTATAGTTGATTAAAAAGCAAAGGATACATTTTAAAAGCATATAGTCACTGAAATGAAGTAAACACTGGGATTGGGAAAGTTCAAATTTAATAATAACTGTAAAACATCCCATAGTGAAGAGATCGCTTGAAACCCATGCAGAGGTAACTAAGTATTTAACTTTTGACTAAATTTAAAATGTAGCAACAAAAATGGCTTTGTAGATTTCAAAAGAGACAAGAAAAGGAATCCATCCCTGCTGGATGAGTCAAATTTTTCTCCAGAATTTTTATTAACTGAGAAGCACTGCTGACACTCAGCACTATTTAATGCTTTGGCTGTGCCCACCCACAGAGATATGAGCAGATTTTTATTAGACATATATTAGATAACTGGAAGTATTCTAGGCTGTCTGTCAAAGAAAATGAAGGTATCATAAATCATTGCATTACAAGAAAGAAAAGTGTTATTTCAGAAGACACTTTAAAAATGGCTGTAAGTTTAAGAACAGCATTACAACCTACACGTGACAAGATTTTACACTTACAATTGTTAACCTCCGCCTTAAAAAGTGAATAATTTCAACTGAACAATCAGCAAGCATAACAACTAGGTAAAGAAACATAAATATAGCTATGTAGTCAAACTTAGAGAAAGTATTTAAATAATTGTCCAATATTTAACAAGTTACTACCTAAAACTAAGACACTGTAGATTATTGAAAATGTTAATGAAAACTGAGAAATCAACAATAATATACCTTTCAAGGTGAACATTCTCAAAATCCAAAAGGCAATTTTTAAAAAAGCATAACAGAATGGCTTATTGATGATGTAAGAAATTGGGTAATAAGTTAATAAGATTAATTTGATGATTTAAAATTTTCAAAAATGACTTTTTCTATAATATGGTGATGATCTAGGTGATTGTCTAATGTTGGAAAATGTGCTGCTCCTGCTTAGCATTATATGATCATCATAAGTTACAAAATTATGACATTAATCATGTCATTTTTCCATCAATAACTTGGCAGCTTGGGGTGTTATGAAATTGGGAGGATATTTTAAATTACACAAATACATTCCCTTATGTGCATTTAGGCATTATGAGCTTTATCACTGACGCTTCACAATAACCTTTACAGATAGATATGAGTCTATCTGCAACATGATATCTGGTGTCAAAGGGCATCATGGTGAAAATAGTGGCTCCTCTACTCACAAGCTGTGAAACTTAGGGCAAGTGTCTTAACCTCTCTGAATCTCTGTTACTTCTTTTGTTATGCCTACATCCTAGAGTTGCTATGAGCAATCAGGAGATATAAAGCACTTGACTTTGAAAAATTCTCAATAAATGGCAGTTTGTGTTATCATTATTACACAAAATTTATAAATGAGACAGGACAGGCTGAAAAAGGGATTAAGTACAATGTGTCAACAATTACAGGCATTGCAGAAGTTCATAGGAGAGAGGCAATCAAGAGCAAGGCAGTTCTCCAGAGATGTTTTCTTCGAGGTGTTGCTGCTTGGTCGTACCTCAAAGGCAGAAGAAAACTGAGAACAGAGACAGGGAGTAGAGAATATACTGGGCATGATGTAGGCTGAGGTCCCAGGGCACGTGCATATGATGTTTGGTAGCCACCTCAGTGTGGCCAGAAGGAGATTCTTAAAGAAGATTGTGGATCCTGAAATTGAAACATAAGGTAGAGATAAAATAGAAGACTGTAAATGTCAAAGAAAGGAGTTAGGATGTATTTAGCCAATGAGAAATATGAAGTAAAACTTTCTAACCCCAGAATTGTTATACAAGTATATTTATGCACACTACTAAGTTAATTAATGCACATTATCAAAAATTACTTCATTGGATCACTCTACGAAAAAGTCTGAAATATTTAGTAGAGATTGGCTGTCTACTAAAGAATCAAAAATATAAGGTAAAGTTTACCATTGAGCACCTAAAATAGCAATAAATGAAGTCCACAAAGCCTAGCACATAGTAGGTATTCAACAGATGGCTCATAAGTTTTAAAAGAATTTTGGTCATTGATGAAATGGAATATAAGAAAGTGTGTACAAAACTCACCTTATAATCCAGGCATTGTGTTGCCCAATAGTTTCAACTTTCCCTACTCTGGCAGCCAACAAGAAGGAAAAGCTGAATGGTTACAATGCATCTCCTCTCGCTTTTTCTTTCGGAGATTCTAATGAGAAGAGAAAAAGCAAAAAACAGGAATGATGGACAGAGGTGAGTCAGTAAATGACAAAGAAGCAAGTCTCAAAAAATGAATAATCACTCCCTCAGTAATATAAGTTGATTATGTAGTGTTATGGATAATTATCTTTTCAGAAGCTCAATGAAAATCATTTGCAAACAGTTATCACTTGCATAGTCCTGAAGGGCTCACATCCTAATTGTCCCTAATTGCACTTGTTACAGCCAAAACTAATAGATGTACAACATAGTGCTGGGGCCTTTCCTTAATGTCAGGGATACCACTACGGCACAACAGTCTATCTGATGTTAAATACGACTGCAATAGGAGGAAACAGAAAATTTGCATAGACACAGAAGCCAAACTTCCAACTCAAGGCCTAATTCCACCATCCACTAGCTTTGAACCTAGTCAAAGTTCCTTAGCCATTGTCTGCCTGAGTTTCTCATCAATAAAAGGCGGGTAATAATATATTCCTAAAAAAATATGCGTAAGTTCATACATGTAAACACTTGGGCTGAGTGTCAAGAACATGATGAAAGTCAACCAAAGCTAGCTATTATAATTAGCTGTGTGAACCGATGATAGGAATTGACAGAGCAAGAAGCAGTTACTTCATTTTATGTATGGTAAATTGTGAGAGAGAGGGAAGGCTTCAAAGCAGAGATAATGGTTAGGCCTGAAGGTTGTTATGAAGGAAAATGGAGAAAGGGCAACCCAAGTGGGGGAAAAGTAGAACAAACAAAGCCAAGGGACATGGAGGTGCCTGGTGTGCCCCAAGGGTGGGGAGTAGAGAAGTAGGTTTGTCTTCCAGAATTGGTGGGAGGTGAACTGAGAGCCTTGGAGATTGTGAGGAAAGTTCCAGAATTCTTTTCTTGCTAACTCTGAAGATCTTACTCTCCAGACTTCTGATCCAAACTGAAGACTGTGACTTCTGGGAACAGCTGGGCCCTCTACAGGATTTAGACTCATGGGCAACTTCATGTGATCTCCCACCTACCATGGAAAACAACTCATCTCTTAGGGACAACATGAGTTTGTTTTTCTTTATTATTTTCTTTTGTATTTTCCAATCTCAGTAATCAGCATCAGAACCAGGCAAGGATTCCCTCCTCCTTCAATCTCTTGGCCCCCAAGG
>NW_007137175.1:0-4472 GCF_000164805.1 Carlito syrichta | reverse complement strand
CTTCTCTTTGCTCAATGGCCCCTCAGAAAAACCAATATGCACATTTCAACCCCCTTAGTCACTTTTCCTTTTCCTATGATCTCTTTCTCCCTCTACCTAAACAAAGAATCCCCTCTTCCTCCTTTTCCAGGAGGAAATTCCTGGTCAGCCTGTGTTCTGAGAATATATTGACACATACCTCTCTTCTTTTTTTCAGGGGTAGTACTTGATTTCAGGATGATTTGTTTTTTGTTTCAGTTTCATGGTTGAACTCTCTAGAGGGTTATTCAATCAGAACTTCTCTCAGGGAACCTCAGCTCTCAGAGAGTCAGTTGATGATGAAAAAGAATAAAATGTGTACATTTGAGAACAACAAATCGCTCAAGAGGCTATCTCTTCACCAAATCACTGTCCTAACTAGTGTTGGACACATCAACAGGGCAGTTATAATTCAAATCATCATTAAGAACACAGCAGTGTTCTGTAACCTAACGATGACATCAGTGTCTGCCAGGATCAGCCAGTATTTACAGGACTGGAGCATTGCAACAATCATTGTCTAAGGTAATTGCTTTCATCCAGTGGAAACTCTATCATTGACTTGAATTTCTATATCTTATACATGATGCCAAAAATAGAAGGTAGAAGCTTTCATTTTATTATGTAATATATGTAGGGATACTGCATAACTAACTCTCCCCTGCAGTAAGTATAAGGTATTACCTGACAAAATTACACTAGAATCATACTTACACCATAGAAAATAGTAAAGGTTATGTTGCATTAGTAGTAGTATTTAACCGTTTTATGAACATAACTTTTTATAAGTTGGTTTATAGGTATGGATTTGAGAACATTCATAAAGCCATACAAATATAACATTTATTGAATTCCCTCCGTTACTGAGAACAGTCTAACACATTTTGATAATGAGACATGTCTCTTTGGCTACTCTTCTTTATCACTTTTTATTCCTTAGGGAGAAGAGATAACCCTTGGCTTTACAACCCCTGTTTTTTTGTTTTGTTGTTGTTGTTGTTGTTGTTTTTCCAGAATTCTTTTCTTGCTAACTCTAAAGATCTTACTCTCCAGACTTCTGATCCAAACTGAAGACTGTGACTTCTGGGAGCAGCTGGGACCTCTACAGGGTTTAGACTCATGGGCAGCTTCATTTGATCTCCCACCTACCATGGAAAACAACTCATCTCTTAGAGACAACATGAGTTTGTTTTTCTTTATTATTTTCTTTTGTTTTTCCAATCTCAGTAATCAGCATCAGAACCAGGCAAGGATCCCTCCTCCTTCAATCTCTTGGCCCCCAAGGCTCTGCCTCTAGTCGCAACCTCGCACTTCATGGTCAATAAGCACACTGATCAAGGCATTCTCAGCCTTGTAGATACAGTACAAGTAAAATTAAAATAAATAAATAGATATCTTGTATGTATCAAATTCATAAGAATTAAAGGGTCGAACCATACCAAATGATTATAAGACTGTCAGTGGAGAAGTAGTCATCATAAACTAACTCTGTAGCTATGCCGCAGAACAATTAGGCAACAGCTTACAAAATGTAATAAGCATATAACCTAAGTCTTTATAATATCACTCCTAAAAGGAAATTTACAAAGATGATATTCATAGCATTACTTATAATATCCAAAAGTTGGAACTTGTACTTTTTAACTTATGAAGAATGAGTAAATACATTGTGGTGGGTACATACTATAGAACTCATTCAAGGATAGAGGTCAAGTTCATTAAAATATATGCCAATGGTGGGGAGCATCAGGAAAAAACTAGTAATCAGAGAAAAAATGAAAAACAAGTACTCAAAAAAAATTATCACAAGTGGGTTATGGAACACACTAGTGAGAGGGGGTGTTGTTAACTTAGTAGTCTACTATTTTTAAAAAGAATGACAACAAAAAATAATAATTTCCCTGGAAAGTAAAAATGATTCTGATTAGGTCTAGATCTAATGGAAAATTCTCCATTCATTTTCTATTACTGCTATAGCAAATTGCCACAAGTTTGAAAATATAAATTTATTATAGTTCTAGAGATCAGAACTCAGATATGGGCATCCAATCAAGGTGTCAAAAGGACTGGTTCTGTCTGGTGGTTCTAGGAGAAAATCTCTCTTTCCTTTTGCAGGTCACCAAGACTGCCTGATAATCTTGGCTTTCATTCACTTCATTTATCTTCAAAATGCATCACTATAACATCTGCTTCCATTGTCACATCTTTACTCTGACTGTTACTTTCTTAGTTTCTCTAATAAGTAGCTTTTGTGATTACATTAGTCCCACTCAGACAATCGGAAGAAAACTTCCTATTTAAAAACCTTGACTTAATCCACCTGCAAAGACTTTTACTCTAAGCAAGGTAACATATTGAAAGATTCCAGGAATTAGAGGGTTGGCATTATGTTTTTGTTTGTCTTTGTTTTGTTTTAACTGGGGGAGTGCAGAGTCTGTTTTTCAGTCTACCATACTGAAATGAAAACAGAAAACACTAGAGAGAGTTCACCCATAGTAAAATATAGTGGTCTGAGATTAGAAATTCCAAATTTAGCAAAGCAACTGGTAAAATTGGCACAGCAACTGTGAAAATATATTGAATGATACAAAGCAAAATAAAACAAAACATAGGCTGCAGATTGAAATTAAATATAACCAAAGAACAGATGACAAATGCATGAGACTTCCTCTTGCAATAGTACTTTAGTAACTAGATTCAATAAAGAGCACCGAACAATTCAATGCCAAAAGTGCATATGAGCTTTCAGGATGTGCATCCCTAAGAAGGGCTGAAGGCAATGTGGATTAAGTGATGTGTGAGGAAGACCACTTGTGAAAGTGCATTCTCTTAAAGACACGTAGGTTGTCTAGTTTGGTGTAACATGAAAGAGGATAAAAATATTATCTGTGTGATGGCATATTAAGTATAGAATTAGTGTGTAGAGGTGAGTCTGAGATTGTGTGCAAGTGTGCAGGAATAAGGGTAAAAAGGGTGTACCTACATAATACTACTAGAGAATGGGAAAGATTAATGAAGAGTGGAAGGACATGTATTTGAGAGTAAGTAAAAGGTAGGAGAAATAGGGCCAGGCTCAGTATGGACTTACAAAACTATGACTTATGAGTGTGTGGCAGCTTAAGTAGGAAGGTTTTAATCAAATTCTCATACACTTGTCAGCAATACCTGCTGTCTCTTCACAGTCGGCCTAGTTTTATACTGAAAAATTTGTCCTATCCTTGAATTTCTGTTCTTGTCCCTCCCCAGAGGTCTTAACCTAGTTCCTCTGCCCTGAAGCCCTTGCCTGTGTTTGAGGGAAAATAACTTAAGGAGTTGGGATGAGCAGATCTGCAGCCCCTCTTGTCCAAGTTCATATCTCACCATTGGTCTATCTTAACAGAAGAACTTTCTTGGAGTGGAGACAGAGGAGAAATGTTCTGAGGCAGAGGAATTCATTCCTGCTGTCCAAGTCTGTTCTGGAACCATCACACATGTCTTACAAATGTCCTGCTCACTGTGATGAAATTCTGGAAATGATATTTCAAAAACTTAAGGAATATTATCTGATCTCTGTATACATTACCAAAAAAGGGGACATGTTGAGTGTAAACAACATGGAACTTGGTTTCATAGAAATTAAGGTGACTTTCATGTTCAAAACATGAGTTTAAAAAAACAGGTATGAAAATTGTCTGAGTGGAGGATTAACTAGGATTGGATGCCTTGCATGTAATATTTTTGAAGATGTATAGAGAATATTGGAAATTGTGAACCATGCCTAAAAGACATTATGCAGTCCTAAAAGACAGGTATTATTATTATTAGCTAAATTTTCCCTATGAGAAATGTGTAAATAAGGAGTATGAGGAGTAAGTTTTTTGAAGAATTATGCATGTATGTCTATCTATATGTATGTATTGATAGAAAGAGAAAGGTATAGAAGTAAACATAAATATATGATAACTAGGTAATTTCCTAACTAGCTAAATAAATAGATGGTCATTAGAAAGATAAAATTTTTGAGGAGCCCCTAAATTGGGCATAGCATTGGAGGTGTCACCCGAAGTCTTCACAGACTTGCCCTAGACCTTCTTTATTTTTCTTGAATATTTAAACTTCTTATTTATATTTTTAGGATCATCTTCCAAAGAAGACAGGAAATTACGCACAGTCCATTTCTGCCTATTGATTGAAAACAGAGACCCTCAAAAGTCCTTAAGAGAAGGGGTCGTTTATCAGTTGTGCAGCAAAGGAGCTTAATTTCAAATCTAGGTCATCATTATTTTCCACCTTTCTACCTGCATTCGTGTCAGTCCCACATCTCCTTTATACCCATGCCTCTGTGGATGCACTTGTTCAAAGACAAGATGCATGTCATGTATTCTGAGGGGAGTTTTCTGCTGTCCACTGATGGTCTTGGACCAATGCATAATGTCCACAATTCTGAGTGACTTCACCTATTACTCCTAGAAAAA
>NW_007137174.1:0-838 GCF_000164805.1 Carlito syrichta | reverse complement strand
AGACATTATGCAGTCCTAAAAGACAGGTATTATTATTATTAGCTAAATTTTCCCTATGAGAAATGTGTAAATAAGGAGTATGAGGAGTAAGTTTTTTGAAGAATTATGCATGTATGTCTATCTATATGTATGTATTGATAGAAAGAGAAAGGTATAGAAGTAAACATAAATATATGATAACTAGGTAATTTCCTAACTAGCTAAATAAATAGATGGTCATTAGAAAGATAAAATTTTTGAGGAGCCCCTAAATTGGGCATAGCATTGGAGGTGTCACCCGAAGTCTTCACAGACTTGCCCTAGACCTTCTTTATTTTTCTTGAATATTTAAACTTCTTATTTATATTTTTAGGATCATCTTCCAAAGAAGACAGGAAATTACGCACAGTCCATTTCTGCCTATTGATTGAAAGCAGAGACCCTCAAAAGTCCTTAAGAGAAGGGGTCGTTTATCAGTTGTGCAGCAAAGGAGCTTAATTTCAAATCTAGGTCATCATTATTTTCCACCTTTCTACCTGCATTCGTGTCAGTCCCACATCTCCTTTATACCCATGCCTCTGTGGATGCACTTGTTCAAAGACAAGATGCATGTCATGTATTCTGAGGTGGAGTTTTCTGCTGTCCACTAATGATCTTGGACCAATGCACAATTCTGACTGACTTCACCTATTACTCCTAGAAAAAAAAAACATATAAATCAGATATATAGTATTATTTTTCATTCAACAGACAATCAAGAAAAACCATGTACAATGACATATATGGCATGGTCATTATGAATATTACAATTTAGTTACTGTTTAAAGTTCCAAAATCTGGTGAAACTTTTTTGGTGGTT
>NW_007137173.1:0-675 GCF_000164805.1 Carlito syrichta | reverse complement strand
ATAAAATTTTTGAGGAGCCCCTAAATTGGGCATAGCATTGGAGGTGTCACCCGAAGTCTTCACAGACTTGCCCTAGACCTTCTTTATTTTTCTTGAATATTTAAACTTCTTATTTATATTTTTAGGATCATCTTCCAAAGAAGACAGGAAATTACGCACAGTCCATTTCTGCCTATTGATTGAAAACAGAGACCCTCAAAAGTCCTTAAGAGAAGGGGTCGTTTATCAGTTGTGCAGCAAAGGAGCTTAATTTCAAATCTAGGTCATCATTATTTTCCACCTTTCTACCTGCATTCGTGTCAGTCCCACATCTCCTTTATACCCATGCCTCTGTGGATGCACTTGTTCAAAGACAAGATGCATGTCATGTATTCTGAGGTGGAGTTTTCTGCTGTCCACTGATGGTCTTGGACCAATGCATA
Source organism: Carlito syrichta (assembly GCF_000164805.1). Classification (NCBI taxonomy): domain Eukaryota; kingdom Metazoa; phylum Chordata; class Mammalia; order Primates; family Tarsiidae; genus Carlito; species Carlito syrichta. The sequence continues at coordinate 253 of NW_007137173.1, read as the reverse complement.
ATGTCCACAATTCTGAGTGACTTCACCTATTACTCCTAGAAAAAAGCAATATAAATCAGATATATAGTATTATTTTTCATTCAACAGACAATCAAGAAAAACCATGTACAATGACATATATGGCATGGTCATTATGAATATTACAATTTAGTTACTGTTTAAAGTTCCAAAATCTGGTGAAACTTTTTTGGTGGTTCTGCCTGGTATGGAGAACTTTATTCCTTGCAGAGTCTCCTCTGATTCTCTCACTTGG
>NW_007137172.1:0-694 GCF_000164805.1 Carlito syrichta | reverse complement strand
CATGTCATGTATTCTGAGGTGGAGTTTTCTGCTGTCCACTGATGGTCTTGGACCAATGCATAATGTCCACAATTCTGAGTGACTTCACCTATTACTCCTAGAAAAAAGCAATATAAATCAGATATATAGTATTATTTTTCATTCAACAGACAATCAAGAAAAACCATGTACAATGACATATATGGCATGGTCATTATGAATATTACAATTTAGTTACTGTTTAAAGTTCCAAAATCTGGTGAAACTTTTTTGGTGGTTCTGCCTGGTATGGAGAACTTTATTCCTTGCAGAGTCTCCTCTGATTCTCTCACTTGGTACTGGGCTTCTTTTCTTTGCTACTTGTCTTATTCTTTTTTTGTTTTTTTATTTTTATTTTTTATTGTAATGATGTGGGGAACAATTCAAGGTTAGATATAAAAACGGTAATTGTGTAGGTAAAGTTTGGGCCTCGCCTTGGTTCCTATTTCACCAGTTTTGAGATCAGGTACCCTTACTGATGACGTGTATCATCCCCTCCCGCCGGCAGTTTCCCACTACTGCCTATCCCCTTCTTATTATGATAAATGTTCAGGATCTGCTTATCTCTAAGTCCAACAAGTTGCGGTGAAGTTCATAATTTTGTCTTTCTTTGTGGTTGAGTAAAATATTCTATATCATGTATATGTACCACTTTTTTTTTGTCCAGTCCTCTTTT
>NW_007137171.1:0-1347 GCF_000164805.1 Carlito syrichta | reverse complement strand
CTTGTGATCTTTCCATTTTCTTCATGTTTGTTCATAGAGATACTAATTCCTCTCTTAGTACTGGCATTCCAGTGATTTTGATAAGCTGTTTCTTCATTTTCATTTGCTTGCTGTATTCTTTTAAGTTTGGTTTTGATTTCCGTGTTGACCCAGAGTAATTCAGCATCATGCTGTTTAGTGTTCATGTTTTTGTGAGTTTTGGGGAACTTTGTTGGTGTTGATATTTACTTTTATTCCACTGTGGTCTGAGATGGTGCATGGCAGTATTTCAATCACATGAAATTTGTTTTTGTTTGTTTTATGGCTGAGAATGTGGTCTATCTTAGAGCATGTTCCATGTGTTGATGTATAATGTATATTCTGTGGTATTTTAATATATATATTTCAACATATATGTATTATATAAAATATATATTCTGTGGTATTTCAATTGTATGAAATTGGTTTTTGTTTCCTTTATGGCTGAGAATGTGGTCGATTTAAGAGTATGTTCCATGTATTGATGTATATTCTGTGGTTGTTGGAATATTCTGCAGATATCTAGTAAGTCTATTTGTTGTGTAAAGTAAGTGTAAAGTTGATTTTCCTGATCTCCCTGTTGATTTTTTGTCTTGATGTTCTGTCTAGGGATGTTAGTGGGGTATTGAAGTCCACAGCTATGATAGTGTTGGAGTCAATATCTTTTTTTAATTGACCTAGAAGCTGCTTTATGTTTGTTTGTGCTCCTCTATTGGGTGCATATATGTTTAGGATGGATATTTCTTGTTGATGGATTCAACCTTTTATCATTATGGAGTGACATTATGTATCTTTTCAAATTTTTGATAGCTTGAAGGATATTTTGCCTGATATTAAGAGAGCAACTCCTGCTTTCTGTTTTGTTCCTTTTGCCTGAAAATTTGTTTTCCATACTCTTACTTTGAGTCTATGAGTGTCCTTTCCGGTAATATGAGTTTCCTGGAGACAGTATATAGTTATATCATGATTTTTTATCCAGTTTCCCATTCTATGTCTTTTCAATGGTGCATTTAGTGCATTCACATTCAGACTAATTATTGGGATGTGAGAGTTTATCCCTGTCATGAGGTTCTTCTGGACTTTGTTGTTGTTGTTTGTTTATTGGCTTTCTTTTGATTTGGGGGTTGATTTATGTGTGTTTTCAATCTTTTTCCTGCAGTGTTGGGAAGCGCATGTCATTCTTTTTTTTCTTTCTTCTGTATTTAATACTCTCCTATGTATTTCTTGTAGAGCTGGTGGTGTAATCTTTTAGGGATTGAATGTCTAGGAAGGATTTTAATTCTCCATCGTTGATTTGAACTTAGTTGAGTAAGTTCTTGGTTGGAATTG
>NW_007137170.1:0-700 GCF_000164805.1 Carlito syrichta | reverse complement strand
GCTCCTCTATTGGGGTGCATATATGTTTAGGATGGATATTTCTTGTTGATGGATTCAACCTTTTTATCATTATGGAGTGACATTATGTATCTTTTCAAATTTTTGATAGCTTGAAGGATATTTTGCGTGATATTAAGAGAGCAACTCCTGCTTTCTGTTTTGTTCCTTTTGCCTGAAAATTTGTTTTCCATACTCTTACTTTGAGTCTATGAGTGTCCTTTCCGGTAATATGAGTTTCCTGGAGACAGTATATAGTTATATCATGATTTTTTATCCAGTTTCCCATTCTATGTCTTTTCAATGGTGCATTTAGTGCATTCACATTCAGACTAATTATTGGGATGTGAGAGTTTATCCCTGTCATGAGGTTCTTCTGGACTTTGTTGTTGTTGTTTGTTTATTGGCTTTCTTTTGATTTGGGGGTTGATTTATGTGTGTTTTCAATCTTTTTCCTGCAGTGTTGGGAAGCGCATGTCATTCTTTTTTTTCTTTCTTCTGTATTTAATACTCTCCTATGTATTTCTTGTAGAGCTGGTGGTGTAATCTTTTAGGGATTGAATGTCTAGGAAGGATTTTAATTCTCCATCGTTGATTTGAACTTAGTTGAGTAAGTTCTTGGTTGGAATTGTTTAGCCTTGAGAACTTTGAAAATTGAACTTCAGCCTCTTTTATCCTGTAGTATTCTAATTGGTCTTCCCTG
>NW_007137169.1:0-1008 GCF_000164805.1 Carlito syrichta | reverse complement strand
GGCAAGAAAAACAAAGAAGATTGAAAACAACTACCTATTTTGAATTATAAAATATAAAAATTATGAGACTTTTTTAGTTGTATATAGTAATTAATTGAATTACTATGATTACTTTAATGAAAATAGTATTGATATTGAAAGTGTGAAGCAACAAGGAACAGATTACCTTTTGACATAAAACAACCAAAGCAATGGGCAAAATATATAAAATAACCCCCTTCTCAACATCAGGCAGTGAAACCAGTTGTTCTTGAGTGATACGAAACTAACTGTTACATGTCACGGTCCCAATGGGGCCTCCAGAATGTTAGGTCAGACCTGCTAGGGGTGTGGGTGTCTGGTGTGTGATCCAGTGTCACGTGAAAGATGCAAAGAATTGCACAGAAGTTAGACTGGAAAATATAGTTTATTTAAAAAGTAAATTAAAGAGAGAGAGAGAAAGGAGACTCACCTCCCCAAGGTAGAAAAGGGAACCAAAGCAAAGGAAACATGGCGACAGCCATAACTCAAAGAGTACATGGCCACACTGGAGTCTAGTAAGGCAATGGTGAATGGCTGCTCAAGGTTGAAAGCTTTTAAAAATTCCTCTTTGATGAAGGAAGGTCATTAAAGTGGTTGGATGGTGGTCTGCTCCATATCATAACGAAGGGGAAGGTAAGCCTGGGTACTGATGTCAGGTGATGGACAACAGGCATACGGGCAGGGGTGGCGACGGGGTTAGTCATAAGATTACTGCCAGGGTGATGGGGTCTGTGTCACAGAGGTCACAAAAAGCTTGTTAGGTTAACTTAGGTCTTATGGGTAGAGCAAATATTTGAAATAAAAATGCTAATTAGTGAAAAACAAGCTGGGGATGGTGATTGTAAAACAATGATTAATAGCTCCCTCTGAGAAACTGGTTCTGCCCTTGGTTAGTGATTGGAGGTTAAGTGAGCAGCTAAAAGACATGAGATTTAGGCAATGTTAAAATGCTGCTCTTTTGGCTTATTAAATCCATGTTATGTCCTT
>NW_007137168.1:0-781 GCF_000164805.1 Carlito syrichta | reverse complement strand
TATGGAAAATATATTATTACCACTGATTTTATAATCTTTCATATACTGTAATTATCATAGTACTTATTTTTCAGATTGATGATAGCATACTTTATTCCAAATGTAGGGGAATTTTTTTTTCTCATTTTGCATAGTAGTTTTATTTCATTATAATTGAAAATGTTTGCAACATTAATATTTATAATAAAATAATAAAGTGTTCAAGATGCCTAGAAACATTAAAAATGGGGTTTAAAAATACATTGATCTATGATTCCCAACTTTTTGGAATCACTCTATATGTTGCAGACCATACACTAAAGAGGTTGCCTCGAAATTACAAGTTTATTTGTCCTCAGATGGGAATGCCCACTTCTCATGATAACTGCATAATTCTCTTAAAGTATGTAAGGGCCATTGAGACTCTTGTTTATTTATTTACCTATCAGCTTAACGTCTATCAATTCAGAATTGACAAGTTTTTTTTTACATTTTTCTGCTTTCAAACTACATAATATAAGCAAACCCACGGCCAAGCCATGATGAAATTATTGTTGTGTGCCTTATATCCTGTATCCTCAAGGCCACTTCCTAGTAGTGTTACTTTACTCAAATATGAATAGTCTTTCTAAGGTACAAGAAAATGCTAGTATTTTAGTGCATGCTTACTAACAGTAAGAGAGCAGAAACTTCATAAGTGTACTTTGCAGAGTATAATTAAAGATATAAAGTTCCATTTAACTTATGATAACTGCATGCTATGTTGATGAGTTCTTTAAATTTTCAATTTTAGAAATGCAAA
>NW_007137167.1:0-788 GCF_000164805.1 Carlito syrichta | reverse complement strand
GATTTTATAATCTTTTATATACTGTAATTATCATAGTACTTATTTTTCAGATTGATGATAGCATACTTTATTCCAAATGTAGGGGAATTTTTTTTTCCCATTTTGCATAGTAGTTTTATTTCATTATAATTGAAAATGTTTGCAACATTAATATTTATAATGAAATAATAAAGTGTTCCAGATGCCTAGAAACATTAAAAATGGGGTTTAAAAATACATTGATCTATGATTCCCAACTTTTTGGAATCACTCTATATGTTGCAGACCATACACTAAAGATGTTGCCTCGAAATGACAAGTTTATTTGTCCTCAGATGGGAATGCCCACTTCTCATGATCACTGCATAATTCTCTTAAAGTATGTAAGGGCCATTGAGACTCTTGTTTATTTATTTACCTATCAGCTTAACGTCTATCAATTCAGAATTGACAACTTTATTTTTTACATTTTTCTGCTTTCAAACTACATAATATAAGCAAACCCACGGCCAAGCCATGATGAAATTATTGTTGTGTGCCTTATATCCTGTATCCTCAAGTCCACTTCCTAGTAGTGTTACTTCACTCAAATATGAGTAGTCTTTCTAAGGTACAAGAAAATGCTAGTATTCTAGTGCATGCTTACTAACAGTAAGAAAGCAGAACTTCATAAGTGTACTTTGCAAGTATAATTAAGATATAAAGTTCCATTTAACTTATGATACTGCATGCTATATTGATGAGTTATTTAAATTTTCATTTTAAAATGCAAAAAGTTACCAAGCGAATACTTTCTAAATCATCGTACG
>NW_007137166.1:0-6636 GCF_000164805.1 Carlito syrichta | reverse complement strand
GTAGTTTTATTTCATTATAATTGAAAATGTTTGCAGCATTAATATTTATAATGAAATAATAAAGTGTTCAAGATGCCTAGAAACATTAAAAATGGGGTTTAAAAATACATTGATCTATGATTCCCAACTTTTTGGAATCACTCTATATGTTGCAGACCATACACTAAAGATGTTGCCTCGAAATGACAAGTTTATTTGTCCTCAGATGGGAATGCCCACTTCTCATGATCACTGCATAATTCTCTTAAAGTATGTAAGGGCCATTGAGACTCTTGTTTATTTATTTACCTATCAGCTTAACGTCTATCAATTCAGAATTGACAACTTTATTTTTTACATTTTTCTGCTTTCAAACTACATAATATAAGCAAACCCACGGCCAAGCCATGATGAAATTATTGTTGTGTGCCTTATATCCTGTATCCTCAAGTCCACTTCCTAGTAGTGTTACTTCACTCAAATATGAGTAGTCTTTCTAAGGTACAAGAAAATGCTAGTATTCTAGTGCATGCTTACTAACAGTAAGAAAGCAGAAACTTCATAAGTGTACTTTGCAAAGTATAATTAAAGATATAAAGTTCCATTTAACTTATGATAACTGCATGCTATATTGATGAGTTCTTTAAATTTTCAATTTTAAAAATGCAAAAAAGTTACCAAAGCGAATACTTTCTAAATCATCGTACGTGTAAGGAAACAAATGTTTTAAAATTTCTATGCCAAGTTTAGGGAAGATTTATATAATATAAGTATAGTACTCATTTGAAACTTAAGACACACTTTATAAATCTGTGGCATCAAATTTCAACATGTAAAAAAATGATAGTGGGGCCGTCTTTTTCATATTACATGAAAGAAACAGTTGTTCGTACTTTCATAAATTTGTGCTTGCCAATATAGAAAGTAGTAAACTTAAAAAAAATGTATTTAAGCTCTACTTTAAATTGGTGACACTAAAACTGAAGAGGTCAAGCATAGGGAGGATTCTAAATCTCAAAAAAGAACATACACACACGTTTATAGGCAAATGAGAAAATCTAGGGTAAAGAAATTGGCATATAATTTGTGAGTAGTTAAATAGAACACAAGAATACATAGGAGATGCCAAAATGAAATTGGTAAAAGTTAAAAAGTTTTATTTCTGGTACAATTAACAAAATTCAGTGAGCCATGAAGAAATACATAATTTTGCTGAACACACTAGAAGTTACCTCCAGGTCGTAAAGACACAGTTGGTACAGGTTACAGTTCATATGCTTAGAGTTTTGTTTAATAAGGAGACTTATAAACTAATTCTTCAATATACTTGAGCTTCAGATGAGGTCCATTAAAAGTTGAAAATAAAAGCAGAATATTTGGAGTATCCAAGTCCTTGACTTGAGAGGCACATGTGCAAGATGGATGCAAAGAATCATAGCAAATCTCATGGGCTAGACTCATATTTAAAATTACCTGCCACAATTCTGATTCAAATTAAAAGTCACATCTCTTGCCCCTGGAGAATTTGAGGGAAATAGGAATGAGAAAACATGCTCTGCTGTGTACTTTGTGCCCTACTTACGGTTATCCCAGTCCATGAGAAAGATTTCAGTAACTCCATTGCCTAGTAGTAATTATGGGAACTCCTTCAGAAACTTGCTGATTGTATGATTATTGGTGTCAGATAAGTTGGCCAACCGCTCGCTCCATACATAGAAATCATATGGATCAGGTTATGAGTTGGGTAGCAGGCAAAGAAATTTTAAAAGCTTGAAGGTCGTGGCTTACTGCTTAACAAAGTAAACATTTTTAAAATTAAAAAACAAAAGAGACAAAGCAAAAAGCTTTGACACTTGGACACCTTGACGCTTGGACAACTGGACTGAAGTTGAAGTTTTCACCCACAAAGATGACACAGAAGTTACGGCCTGCACTAAACTCATATACAAAGTGAATCTGTACATGGAATAGTAAGTGAGGCAGCTTTCCTTATTTCAGGGAGGAGGGCTCAGCACCTGTCAGGGTATTCAGGGTATCCAATGGTAGATAGATTCTCCTAAGTAAAAAGGAGACACTCTATGTACTGTGTTATCAGCCTGGCTTTACAAAGCCTTTGCAGTTTTGTCAACTTTTAACTTCTCTCAACTGCCGCATAAAACAAGGCATTCGAAACTGAAACAAAAATAAAGAATAAGACATGAAAACTGGAAACTTTCAAAATAGAATACGGGGGTCATCCAAAAGGCAAGTCATTTAAATATTTTCATCAAATGAAATTAGGACACAAGGCTAGCTTGTGTTCCTCCTTTCCTGGTTACACTGACATGTTTGAGGAAACAGACTTTGCTCCTCCTATGTATCCACCATGGAAAATGGGTCACAGGAAAAAGAAAAAGATTCCACTCCGTGTGAGTTCCCAGTGGTTAAAGATTCTCAGCAGTGTGCTCCTAGTCACACCCAGGAAAGGGTAGGACTAGGATTGATCTGCATATCATATCAACCCTTTGTCAGGGACAGAGCCTTGTCCTGTGCCTCTCGGATTGGTGTTAGGTTAGGGAACACAGTTGAAGGGGCCGTGACTCTCAATACCCTTGGTTTATCTTGGAAGAGGGGACCCAGTTTCTGTTAGTAGTTGAATATTGTCTAGTTGCATGAGAATGTTCTCATGATGTATGTGTTTTCTCATTGCTTCTAGATGTCATTGACCTGGTTTCCTCTCTTCTTCCTCAGTCTCCTCCCATTTTTGTTATTTCTTTTCTTCCTCAGCCTGTGGTAGGCACGGTGGAAAACGTGGCAGCTAAAGCCCTCCGTGACTCCATGTTCCACGTGATTTTTTAGCACCTCCAAGCTGGGGAAAACTCTACAACAGGCAATGCATCTGAAGCCACCCGCGATGCCTACCAGCCATTCGGGCGTCTTCGACCTGGTACAACCTTCTGGAGCTGCTGCCTCAGCTTTTCCCTCAACCTCCTGCAGTTCCTCTTGGGTGTTATTATGGAAGCCGGACTCACTGTCAGTGAGGAGGTCCCTGGTGGAGGTATAAGACAGGGAGGGTTTTTCCTCGATCTTCTCCTGGTATGTCATTTCTTTTAATTTAAATTTCTTTTGGGGGGGCCCCAATACTTGCTCTGTCTCCTCCTCCATAAAAGCCACACCCCTTTTTAATTGGACCTCTGTATAGTAGATTTTCATGGTCCTTTCCGCTTTGTCTACTGAGGACTTCAATGATTCTTCTGCACACGTATAAAAATAATAGATATCTGAGTTGCTAGACAAAACCTTGTTTTCCTCCAGGTCCTGGGGTTGAGGGATAGCAAAGAATCCAGGACCAGAGGTTTCTTGATGATAACCTATGGAAGAAAATTTCAAGTGTAAACTCCAATAGTGTATGGGAAGTCTACAAGCATTAAGATGGCCAGGAGAACGCCCTTTGTATAGCGATATGTGTAATGGAAATGTATGCATGAGTGATGTTTCTGAATTCTGTACGTGGTATGTATTATTTGAGGTGTGTACTGGGATGTCTGTGTAATGAGTAGGCGGTGCATTTCAAGAAGTTGTATGTGTTTCATGGGACATATCTGCTGAGTATTTCTGTTATTGGTGAAAGGGGATGTTGATGAGTGTGTGTATGCGTTATGCAGTGTGACGATGCACGTGAACGTGTACTGGCATGTACTTGTTCTTTGCTGCACTTTGTTCTACTATGAGACAGTAAGTATGTTTTAGAGGAAACGCATGTGAGATCTCCGGTTGTGCAGCTTAGGAAAGGCTGAAGGCATTGTGGATGAAGTGACATGTGGGGAGAAAACCACATATGAAAGAGCATTCTTTTAAGGAAGGAAACGTTTTCAAGTCTGGTCTAGCCTAAGGAAGGTACACAGAGTGTCTGGGTGAAGGGATGTTAAGTATTTATGAGATTACTATGCAACAGAATGAGCCAGAGATTGATTATATGCAGGAATGAGGGTGGATGAGTGTATCTATGTAATTCTACTGGAGAAGGGAAAAGATGTAGAGTGGAGGGATATGTATTTGAGATTAAGTAAAAGGAGAGAGAAATAAGGTCATGCTTGGTATAAAGGAGGATAAAGTATGAGTTTGTGCCAATCCAAGGAGGATGGTTCTCATTAATTTCCATACATTCGTCTGACCTACCCACTGCCTGCGCACAGCAGCCCCAGGGTTCACATTTTGGAGGTTATGTTGAGGAAATGTGTGCTGTTCTTGAAGGCACATGTCTTGTTCTTTCCCTCCCCAGAGGACTCAGTCCTAGTTTCACTGCCTGAAGCCCTTTCCAGAGTAGCAGGAAAGTAACCTCAGGAAGAGTTGGGATAAGCAACTCTTTTGCCCCTTCTTTCTCAGCTCAGATTTTACAGTTGGTCTACATAACTATCCTTATGATCAAAGAACTTTCTAGGAGTGGAGACACAGGATAAGTATTCTGAGGTAGACAAACGCTCTTCTGAGGTCTGTGACTGATCTGAGATTATCAGACATGTCTAAGGGCATGCTCTTCTGCATCATGAATTTCTTGGGAAACATATTCCAGAAAATTGAGAAAAATCATTTGAAATGTTTATTTTTTAAAAATATACGTGGAGTGTTCAAAACATGGGACTTGCTTTCCCAGAAGTTAATGTGATTTTTTCGCATTCAAACCTCCAAACTATGTTAAAAGGTAGTTGTGAAAATTATGTATGGAGAGGATGTGCGAAGAAGACTGGGTATCCCGTGTGTGGTATTTTGACGATGGAGACAGAATATTGGAAATTGTGAATCATGTCTAAAAGACTATATGAAGTCACTAATAAGTAAATGTTTTATTTTTTCTTTAGCTCAATTTTCCTTTTGGAGAAATTATGCAAAAATAATATTGAGAATGTCTTATGAAGGATAATATATGTATATCAACCTATCTGTTTATATTAATTCTATATTGAAAGAGATAAAGAGAGATTCAGTGGTATAGATCTAAATAGGAATATATAGTTAAGTGGATTGGATGCTAACTAGCTAGATAAATAAAGTCATAAAACAATTTTGAAGGTCTTGTGAACAAGACATGGTACTGGAGGTATCAAGTGAAGACTTCACACACCTGCCCAGGACACCTCTTCTAAAAATGTGCTACTACATTTCTCCTGAAGTTTTATCTTTTCTATCTGTATTGTGTAGGAGTCTCTTCCAATGGAAATAGGAAAGTGTACATAGTTCAATTGTGCTCATTCAGTGGAAACAGAGACCCTGGGTAGTCCTCGAAAGAAGGGATCATTGTGTCAGTTGTGAAGCAAATGAGCTTAATTCCAATTCTAGTTCAACTTTCCATCCCACCTTTGGACCTGCATTCTTGTCCCATCACTCCTTTATCCCTATACCTCTACGGATGTGCTTGTTAAAAGAGGAGATCCAGATCACGGAGTCAGAGTTGGCATCTTCGGAAATCTTCTTGACGTCTTGGGCCAAGAAACGCTCATGATTATGGGGATCTTTCACTATTATCTCTGGGGAAAAGAAAGAGAATCAGATCCATGTTTCGTTTTTTTTTTTTTTTGCATTAGTGAGGCAATCAACAAATACTATGTACAATAAGACACATGGCATTCTCCTCATGAATATTATGATTCAGTGACTTTAAATTTCCAAATTTTGTTATCCAAATATTTGTTGGAATGATGGGCTTCGGTGTGACTGAATTACCTATGGTAGCATGTGCTGTTTTGTAGTATCTGAAACTTCAAATCTTGCCGGCTTACATGGAAAGGTGCCCATGTTCTTTGTTGTCAATATTTTTATTTATCTAAAATGAGAATTCCCAGAAAGAATCCACTGAATGGCACCCCCTGCCTCCAGCATCATTTTCAGATATCTGCCCTTCTGGTCTTTGTTGCCAGAGTTGTGCTGTTCCCCAGTCTTAGGAGAACTAACAGATTTTGAGTGTCAGTGGGATCCTCCAGTGAGACACGGGACTGGCGTTAGCCTGCACCTTATGGTCACATCTCCTATCTTGGATACTTACTGACTCTTAGCACAGCTGTCATTTGAACAAGTCTGTGGTGTCACCTTTGTCAGTGTTCCCTGCACATACAGGGCTGTGACTAAATTTTTCATCTCCATCCACCATACTCACAACCTATCTCTGAATTGTCCCTGTTTATAAATTCGTACCGGTTTACATGTTATCATTTGTGTGGTTTTGGAATCAATTGTCCGTATTTTATGGATTTCGAGATGTCATGCAGATCCCCAGGTTGTTTCTCTCAATTCCTTTAATCAGCATTTCCAATGGAAATGGCTGTGAGTTGAATTTCACAAGCTTCAGTAGACAACGGAATACTCAAGTTATTAACAAAATAACTCATATTTTCTCTTCATAAACCCCTATTAAGACTACAACCAAGCTATAACTTCTGAGAATATGTTGAGTTTTTCTCTGAGGTTGCTAGAGAGTGTTTGATGTGCCATTTTGTTGTGAACATGGTGAAATTTAGGATGTGTCTACACCATTACGTAGTTTGTCATCTTTCGTGAGCATATTCTCAGGTACGTACATGTCTGTGTTTATCTGTCTTTTTTTTAGTAATTTTATGTATTGAGTGCAGGGAGTGAGATTGCCATTTTTTGTGAAGTTGTCTGAGAGTGAAGTGTTTGGGTGTT
>NW_007137165.1:0-725 GCF_000164805.1 Carlito syrichta | reverse complement strand
CAGACAGGGCTGTGTCTAAATTTTTCATCTCCATCCACCATACTCACAACCTATCTCAGAGTTGTCCCTGTTTATAAATTTGGACCAGTTTTACATGTCATCATTTGTGTGGTTTTGGAATCAATCTGCGTATTTCATGGATTTCGAGATGTCATGCAGATCCCCTGTTTGTTTCTCATACTTCCTTTAATCTGCATGTCCAATGGAAATGGCTGAGTTGAATTTCACAAGCTTCAGTAAACACACGGCATACTCAAGTTCTTCACAAAATAACTCATCTTTTCTGTTCATAAACCTCTATTAAGACTACAACCAAGCTATAACTTCTGAGAATATGTTGCGTTTTCCTCTGAGGTTGCTAGAGAGTGTTTGATGTGCCATTTTGGTGTGATCATGGTGAAATTTAGGGTGTGTCTACACTATTACGTAGTTTGTCATCTCTTGTGAGCATATTCTGACGTATGTACATGTCTGTGTTTATCTGTCTTTTTTAGCAATTTTATGTATTGAGTGCAAGGAGTGAGATTGCCACTTTTTGTGAAGTTGTCTGAGTGTGATGTGTTTGGGTGTTTGCAGCATAGTTTTGTGCATGTGTGGGTATTCATTTTCCATGCATCATGTCATCTGTATGGCATGTGCTATTGATGTGTATGCACTTACACAATAGGATTTTGCTTTATATGAAAGACTGCGTGGATCTGAGTAACGTTTGAGCTCTACAGAGA
>NW_007137164.1:0-855 GCF_000164805.1 Carlito syrichta | reverse complement strand
TTGAGAAATGTATGTGCTGTGCAGTTAAAATGTAAAGATTTAGTATTTTATAGTAAGTTAGAAGAGTAGAAGGACATGAATGATGAGAATAGAGAGTTTATATGGATCTGTATCAGGATAAATTTGAGAATATTGGAAATGAAAATATATGGGTATGATGGGACCTTAGATTGGGTGTCTCTACAGTGTACCCCATCTTTAGCTCTTGAGGATCTTATCACTTAGCACTATTTGCCACTATTAATCTGTTTGTGATTTCAGACCTTCCTGAAAAAAGTAACACACTCTCTGCTGTCTCAGAATGTCTCTGTCTTTGCTCCTCTGACAAAAGTCTTATCCTCTTAGGCCCTTTTCCAACATCTCCCTAAGTAAAACCCGGATTTTCCTTCAGCCTGTTCCGGTCCTCTTAGTTGCTTTCCCTTTAGAATTTATTGCCTCTACTGCTAGTCATGTTTACAAATGCTGAGAAGTATTTTCAGTTTTTTTTCTTGACTGCAAAGCCTTGTGTCAACTGATCCCTGGGCTGTGCCTAGATCCCAGCATATCTTCTGTACTCTGTTCATTAATTGCCCCTTACCTGCAGAATCGGGCTGGTGTTCGAGTGAGGAGGTGTCTTGCAGGGAAACAGGAGCCTCCTCGGCTATTGTGTCTTCGCTTGGACACAGCCCCTCCTCTTCTGGTTGCCAATGTTCTGGCATATATTGGTTTTCTGAGAAATATAGAAAATATGTGGTTCATGCTTGATGTTTCAGTGCTTGTACTTATCCTTAAACATTTAAGGAACACGATGTCACATGTTCAGTGAACATATGTGACTTCTCATATGATATTCTATCATAATCCGGGGCCTACTAC
>NW_007137163.1:2752-4343 GCF_000164805.1 Carlito syrichta | reverse complement strand
CATGAATTTTTTTTTATTTGCAATAAGGAGGCAATCAACAAATACTATGTGCAATAACACACATGTCTACTCCTCATGAATATTATGATTCAGTGATTTAAATTTCCAAATCTTGTTATCCTAATATTTATTGGAATGATGTGTTTGAGTGTGGCTGAATTACCTATGGTGGCCTGTTTTGTTTTGTAGTATCAGAAACTTCATATCATGCCAGCTTACATGGGAAGATATCCATGTTATTTGTTTTCATTATTTTTATTCATCTGAAATGAGACTTTTCCAGAAAGAATCCACTGAATGCCCCCCCTGCCTCCAGCGTCATCTTCAGATATCTTCCTTTGTTTCCTGGAGTTGTACTGTTTCCCAGTCTTAGGAGAACTCACAGATTCTGATTGTCAGTAGGATCCTTCAGTGAGACCTGGAACTGGCGTTAGCCTGAACCTTACAACTTTGGCCACATCTCCTCTCTTGGATGCTTACTGACTCTTAGCACAGCTTTCACTTGACCAAGTCTGTGGTATCACTTTTGTCAGTGTTCCCTGCAAATACAAGGCTGTGACTAAATTTTTCATCTCCATCCATGATACTCACAACCTATCTCAGAGTTGTCCCTGTTTATAAATTCGGACCGGTTTTACATGTCATCATTTGTGTGGTTTTGGAATCAATCTGCATATTTCATGAATTTCGAGATACCATGCAGATCCCCAGTTTGTTTCTCATACTTCCTTTAATCTGCATGTCCAATGGAAATGGCTATGAGTTGAATTTCACAAGCTTCAGTAAACACATGGCATACTCAAGTTCTTCACAAAATAACTCATCTTTTCTGTTCAATAACCTCTATTAAGACTACAACCAAGCTATAACTTCTGAGAATATGTTGTTTTTCTCTGAGGTTGCTAGAGAGTGTTTGATGTGCCATTTTGGTGTGAACATTGTGAAATTTAGGGTGTGTCTACACTATTACGTAGTTTGTCCACTTTTTTGAGCATATTCTGAGGTATGTACATGTCTGTGTTTATCTGTCTTTTTTAGTCATTTTATGTATTGAGTGCAGGGAGTGAGATTGCCACTTTTTGTGAAGTTGTCTGATTGTGATATGTCTGGGTGTTTGCAGCATAGTTTTGTGCGTGTGTAGATATTCATTTTCCATGCATCATGTCATCTGTATGGCATGTGCTACTGATGTGTATGCAATTACACAATAGGATTTTGCTTTATATGAAAGACTGCGTGGATCTGAGTAAGTTTTGAGCTCTGCAGAGACGATGAAAGTGATATAGACTGATCTGGTAACGGATAGATAAGAAAGATCATGTAGCCTTTTATGTAAACTGAGTAAGGAACTGGGAGCAAAGAGGTGTTGAGAAATGCTTATATGATTGCAATAGCTTCATGTGTTCTTAATGTGAACTAGAGTTCTACAAGAGCCGATTCCTCATGTGAATTAGAGATTGTGATGTTGAAAACATGAAGTTAAGAAAAAGCAAATTTGAGAAATGTATGTGCTGTGCAGTTAAAATGTAAAGATTTAGTATTTTATAGTAAGTTAGAAGAGTAGAAGGACATGAATGAGAGAATAGAGAGT
>NW_007137163.1:0-919 GCF_000164805.1 Carlito syrichta | reverse complement strand
GAGTAAATTAGTTGCTTTTTACTTCATACTCTCATCCTCGCATAACCAGTTTTTCAGTGCTGGAACTTTTGTTTCCCAATGTTTTCTTCACTTCTATGGGCCAATAAAAGGAGAAAGTGTCTTTAGAACTTTATTAAAATTTTATTTCTCCAGTGTCTTCAAAAAGATATCAAATAAAAGGAAACACATTTTTTTAAGAATAACTAGTTTAAACTAAGCAACCATTATGTGTTTGACAGTAATCCAGGTTGACTTTCTGTACTCAGCACAGGTTAAGCGGCACACACAAGGACACAGGTCATCTAAACCTTCTCTTTGCTCTCAGTTGACCAGGCCTAAGAAAGACTAGGATGGTGTGTACATTTCTCTCCCCCATCTTTCCTTGGTCTCTTCCCCTCTTGCTATTATTTCTGTATACCTCCACCGCAACTAGGAATCTCCTCTTCTTCCTTTTTTGGGAGGAAATTCCTGGTCAGCCTGGGTTCTGAGAATATTTTGACACATACCTCTTTTCTTTTTTTTCAGGGGGCAGTGCTTGCTTTCCGGGTGTTTTGCTTTTTGCTTTCTCTTCATGGTTGAACTCTTTCAAGAGCTACTCAACCAGGGCTTCACTCTCTGAAACTCAGCACTCAGAGAGCTGGTTGATAATAACAACCAAATTTGTACAATCACTAACAAATCGCTCAAGAGATTATCTCTTCACCAAATCACAGTCCTGACTAGTATTGGACACATTAGCAGGGCAGTAATAATTCAAGATATCACTAAGAACTCAGCAGAGTTCTATGACCTCATGATGACATCAGTGCATGCCGGTGTCAGCCAGTATTTAAAGGACCACAGCATTTCCAGACCCATTGCCTAATTTGATTTCTTTTAATCAGATCTCTAACTTTTATATATTACACTTGATACCAAA
>NW_007137162.1:0-756 GCF_000164805.1 Carlito syrichta | reverse complement strand
TGTCCTTGATTCAATAAATGAAATGATTTTTTATTTCTAGGGATATTGCATTACTAAATCTCCCCAGTAGTACAGCTAAAGCATTACCTTATAGGATTAGGCCAGAATCATACTTATGTCACAGAAAAAAGGTTATATCATATTAGTAGTACTATTAAACTTTTTTATGAACATCACTTTTTATAAGTCCTATATGGGCGTGGATTTGAGAACATTCATAAACCCATGCAAGCCTAACATTTATTGAATTTCCCCTGCTACTGAGAGCCTTCTAAGACATTTTGGCCATGAGACATGTTTCTTTGACTACTCTTCTTTATCACTTTTCATTCCTTAGGGAGAAGAGATAACCGTTGGCTTTACAGCCCCTGGCCTTTGTCAGCAATTCTTTTCTCACTCATCTTGATGGTCTCACCTCTAGACTTCTGATCCAGGCCCAAGTCTGTTTCTTCTGGGAATAGCTGGGTCCTCTACAGGGTTTATACTCTGGAACAGCTTCATCTGACCTCCCACCGACAACAGAAAATACCTCATCTCTTAGGGGCAATATGTGTTTTTTTGTTTTGTTTTTGTTGCTGTTGTTTTTTTTCCCAGCCATAGTTATCGGCATTAGAACCAGGTCATGACCCAGCCTCCTTCAGTCTTGTTGAACCCTGAGGCTCTGCCTCTGTGTGCTCCCCTACACCTCATGGCCATTGAACGATAGGCACATTGATCCAGACATTCAGCCTTGTTAGCTATCATGAAAAGGAAAAT
>NW_007137161.1:0-811 GCF_000164805.1 Carlito syrichta | reverse complement strand
CCTTATATCTTAGGGGCAATATGTGTTTTTTGTTTTGTTTTTGTTGCTGGTGTTTTTTTTCCCAGCCACAGTTATCAGCATTAGAACCAGGTCATGACCCAGCCTCCTTCAGTCTTCTAGAACCCTGAGGCTCTGCCTCTGTGTGCTCCCCTGCACTTCATGGCCATTGAACGATAGGCACATTGATCCAGACATTCAGCCTTGTTAGCTATCATGAAAAGGTAAATGAAATTAAAGAAATAGGCATCTGCAGGTTTCTAATTCCTAAGAATTAGAGGTCAAACCATACCAAATTATTATAAGGATGTGGGTGAAAGTAGGAATCTTTATGAACTAAAATGAAGTACTGACTTATATAACTATACTGGAGAACAGTTAGGCAACAGTTTACAGAATGAAATAAGTGGATAACATAAGGCTTTATAGTGGCACTCCAAGGAGAACTTTTAAATATGATAGTAGCATTACCTATAATATTTGAGAATTGAAACTTGTGGTTTTTGACATATGAAGAACAAATAAACAAAATATAATTGGTATGTACTATAGAATTCATTCCCAGGGACAGAGGACAAATCAATTAAAATATATGCCAATGGTGGGGAGCATCTGAAAGAGACTAGCAATCAGAGAGAAAAAGAAAACCAGAACTCAATGAAATAATCCCAAGTAGGCCTTCAACAGGCTATTAATTGAGGGTATTGCTGGCTCAATACTCTACATATTTTTAAACAGAACACACACAAAAAAGGAATAATGTCCACTGAAAGTAAAAATGGCTCAGATTATAAGGTCTCTAATAACGAAAATG
>NW_007137160.1:0-752 GCF_000164805.1 Carlito syrichta | reverse complement strand
GATGTGGGTGAAAGTAGGAATCTTTATGAACTAAAATGAAGTACTGACTTATATAACTATACTGGAGAACAGTTAGGCAACAGTTTACAGAATGAAATAAGTGGATAACATAAGGCTTTATAGTGGCACTCCAAGGAGAACTTTTAAATATGATAGTAGCATTACCTATAATATTTGAGAATTGAAACTTGTGGTTTTTGACATATGAAGAACAAATAAACAAAATATAATTGGTATGTACTATAGAATTCATTCCCAGGGACAGAGGACAAATCAATTAAAATATATGCCAATGGTGGGGAGCATCTGAAAGAGACTAGCAATCAGAGAGAAAAAGAAAACCAGAACTCAATGAAATAATCCCAAGTAGGCCTTCAACAGGCTATTAATTGAGGGTATTGCTGGCTCAATACTCTACATATTTTTAAACAGAACACACACAAAAAAGGAATAATGTCCACTGAAAGTAAAAATGGCTCAGATTATAGGTCTCTAATAACGAAAATGGGGCAACTCTTTGGATTCCACCGTGGGAGCTTTTCTGTCCTCTCAATAAATCCTGCTTTCTCAAATACAAAAAATAGTAATAATGAAAAGGATTCTTCTGACAGCATTCATTCTCTCTTCCTGCTATAGCATGTTACCACAAGCTTTAAAATACAAATATATTGTATTTCTAGAGATCAGAACTGTAGTAGGGGCACCCAATCAAGCTGTTAGCAGGATTGTTTCATCTGATGACTCTATGAAAG
>NW_007137159.1:0-812 GCF_000164805.1 Carlito syrichta | reverse complement strand
CCAATGGAGCTTACAACAAAAATAGAACTGACATTTTATCAGAGACACAGAATATGACAGACTAACTTTGGACTGAGCAGCAAGCTAGTCATAGGTGAAATGAGTTTTCTTGTCAAAGCTAGGGGACAGACATCATAATGTTAACTCTTCTTAGAAACCTGTATATTGTGGTTACTTTTGGAAATTGCTGACCATAGTACTAAATAACTTTGTGAATTTTTCAAGCACAATAAAATCAAGATAGCATGCGAGGAGAAGCCAGAGTAGTGGTTAGGTACTATATTAATGACAACACAATAAAAATGAGGGAAATAAGCAAATATCAAAATCCTAGTCAAGTTTAAGTTATATTACAATTCTAAAAAACGTTATGCCGTTATGCCATATGTCTTTCTGGTAGTTGCAACAAAGGAATATGCAGACTCGGCAGAATATGGACATTTTGGGAGGTATTCGTATATTTGTTATTTTCAGGGCGTAAAATCACACCCATTAGCCATTTTACTGATGACTGAAGTCAATTCTGTAGTCATGGATCCTCCTAGCAATGGTTTTAATATTTCTAAATCCGTAATGCTACTCCTTTATTTTCTACCGTTCTTGACCAGTAGGGAGATTTGACCCACTGCATTTGGCCATGAAGAAACGTGAGGTACAAAAAAATAGAAAGATTTGGACCCTGAGACAGAAGTTTGTCTCCATCATGGTTTCTCATTTATGGCTGAGAGTCACCCTACAATCAGAAATTTTAACAAAAAATAATTATTTTTGCAACCGCTCTTTGGTATATACATATTGGCGACTATATAATG
>NW_007137158.1:0-745 GCF_000164805.1 Carlito syrichta | reverse complement strand
AAAAAATAGAAAGATTTGGACCTGAGACAGAAGTTTGTCTCCATCATGGTTTCTCATTTATGGCTGAGAGTCACCCTACAATCAGAAATTTTAACAAAAAATAATTATTTTTGCAACCGCTCTTTGGTATATACATATTGGCGACTATATAATGCTATCATTTTTCTGACCTGTTATTTTTTAATAAATCAAAGTTAAGGATCAGATGTTTCTCTGCAGTAAATAATGAATAGAATTGAGATAAACTAAAACTATTCACCAAATGCAAGAATTTCAAAAATAAAATTACTTCAGTATTTTTTTGCAACTCATGATTTACTGTGGAATGTCAGAAACTATGAAATGCTTGATTTACAGCTGGTGTGCTAAAAGTTTGTTTATTTGTATAACACAATGAGAATAATAATGAGAGAATGTACCAATTTACAATCTAAGTTTAGTTCAAGTGCTACCCTCCCAACTAGATGCTGAGAGACAATAAAACAGATATTTGAGATAAATGTCAATTTTTAGAAATGAAAGAAGAGATTAAAATAGATGTATCAATCTGCCCCGAAAAATCAGTAAAATAATACAGCTTAAATAGTTTGTGAATCCTATATTTAACTAATTTACTTTTACTATCTTCAGACTAGAAGTAAAATTCACCTACTAAAGAAGACTTAATTAAGACACAGGTCCTATACCAAGTAAAATTTATCAGCATAATCGTTTTCCAAGCATGAAAAGGAAAAACAAGTGAACC
>NW_007137157.1:0-1216 GCF_000164805.1 Carlito syrichta | reverse complement strand
GAGGATGTGGTGAAAACGGAATCCTTCTACAAAGTTGGTGGAGTGTAAACTAGTGCAACCTCTGTGGAAAGCAATGTGGCAAATCCTAAAGGCTCTAAATATCGACTTTCCATATGACCCCGCAATCCCCCTACTGGGAATATACCCTGAAGAACTCAAATCCCTCTATAAAAAAGATACCTAAACCGGGCTCGGTGGCTCAGCCTGTAATCCCATGCCTTTGGGAGGCTGAGGTGAGTGGATTGCCTGAGCCCGAGGGTTTGAGACCCACCTGGGCAGCGAGACTTCATCTCTACAATAAATCAAAAAATCAGCCGGGCATGGTAGTGCATGCCTTTAATTCTGGCTACTTGGAAGGCTGAGGCGGAAGGATCGCCAGAGCCCAGCAGGTCGAGGCTGTGGTGACCGGCAGCAGCCACTGCACTCCAGTCTGGGCAACAGAGTGAGACTCCAACTCAATAAAAAAAAAAAGATACCTGCACATGTATGTTTATTGCAGCATTGTTCACAATAGCCAGAACCTGGAACCAACCATGCTGTCCATCAAAAGAGGATTGGATTTAAAAAATGTGGTACATATACATAGTGGAATACTATGCAACCATAAAAAGGAGCAAAATCATGAATTTTGCATCAACCTGGATGAAACTAGAGTCTATAATACTGAGTGATCTCTCACAGAAACAAAGATCTGAGTATCACATGTTCTCACTCATAAGTGGACCTGGAACATCTATCGTAATACTACAAGAAAAGGATTGACAGTGGTGGGAAATATGGGGAGGGGCAGGGAGGGCAAGGGTGGTGGGATTAATGGCAGTCAATATCTGTCTGGGGACGGGGGAACACCCCTTATCAACAAGGGTGCCTGAAACTTGCTTATTTGTATACCTAACCCTTGACTGCACCCCACAATTTTAAAATAAAAAATATGTTTTTTAAAAAAAGGAGTCTAAAATAATGAGAAATTAGAACCTACTGCAAAAATTTTATATTTCAGACAATTTTGTAGTGACATGTACAGACACACACGAAGAGAAATCAAAGTATCAATGAAATAAAATATAAATCCAGCTAATACCTAAGTACATGTGGAATTTGTTATATGATAAACATGTAAGAAACAGAAAGGAGGAAAAGATGGGTATTTAAATAAATTAAGTTGACACGTCTTGGGACCATTTGAAAAAGAAATGAAATTACATAGCATTACAGG
>NW_007137156.1:0-608 GCF_000164805.1 Carlito syrichta | reverse complement strand
GAATTCCGACCCCCAGTCCTGCCTACCCCCACATAAGAGAACCACTTTAATTACTGGTGTCTTCCGTACACTTCCAAATCATTACATCACACACTATCACCTTTGTAATCATGAGTGTGAGGAAAGCAAGCCTGAACTTTGTACTCTTTCTGATTTTCCTCTCACCGTTCCTACTTCCCAGCCACTGGAAGGCAGATTCTTTCTGATCCTTGAGTATGTCCAAAATGGCCTTTGAATTACATTTAAATATTTTTAAGAGACAAGGTCTCCCTATGTTGCCTAAGTTGGAGTGCAGATGCCACTTAAAGGCACGATATTTGCACCCTGCAAATTTACTTCCTGTGCTCAACCAATCCTTCAGCACCCTCATGTGTCACTGCATTCGCTCTGAATTACATTTTCTTTCTTGCTTAATAGGTATTCAGTCTCTCTTCTCTAGAAAGACTGGCTGAAACAACTGGTTGAGGGAGGTGGTGAGATGGAGATTATATTATTTATTGTTTTCCTATTTTAATTGCATTGCACTCACTTTGAGAAATATAATACCAATTACTACAGCTATCATCAAGAGGGTACAGAGTACTTCCGGCCTTTATCTAGTGTATGAA
>NW_007137155.1:0-565 GCF_000164805.1 Carlito syrichta | reverse complement strand
AGATTCTTTCTGATCCTTGAGTATGTCCAAAATGGCCTTTGAAATTACATTTTAAAATATTTTTAAGAGACAAGGTCTCCCTATGTTGCCTAAGTTGGAGTGCAGATGCCAGTTAAAGGCACGATATTTGCACCCTGCAAACTTTACTTCCTGTGCTCAACCAATCCTTCAGCACCCTCATGTGTCACTGCACTCGCTCTGAATTACATTTTCTTTCTTGCTTAATAGGTATTCAGTCCCTCTTCTCTAGAAAGACTGGCTGAAACATCTGGTTGAGGGAGATGGTGAGATGGAGATTATATTATTTATTGTTTTCCTGTTTTAATTGCATTGCACTCACTTTGAGAAATATAATACCAATTACTACAGCTATCATCAAGAGGGTACAGAGTACTTCTGGCCTTTATCTAGTGTATGAATGACAAGGCTGAAAGGACAGAGAGAGGAAACAAACAGCAAAGGGCTTATTGTTTGATTTTTCTACCTAGGTCCCAAGATAAGACTTCAATTCTTGATCACTAAGGTAATGTTCTTTTACTTGTATCTATCACAAAAGTTGACATGG
>NW_007137154.1:6639-7643 GCF_000164805.1 Carlito syrichta | reverse complement strand
CATTCGTCAGCACTACCCACTGCCTGCGCACAGCAGACCCAGGGTACACATGTTGGAGGTTAATGCTGAGGAGATGTGTGCTGTTCTTGAAGGCACGTGTCCTGTTCTTTCCCACCCTAGAGACCCCAGTCCTAGTTTCTCTGCCTGAAGCCCTTTCCTGACTAGCAGGAAAGTAACCTCAGGAAGAGTTGGGATGAGCAACTCTGTTGCCCCACCTGACTCAGCTCAGATTTCACAGTTGCTCTACAGAACTTTCTTGGAGTTGAGATACAGGATAAGTATTCTGAGGAAGATAAACTCTCTTCTGAAGTTTGAGACTGATCTGGGATTATCAAACATGTCTAAGGGCATGCTCTTCAGCATCATGAATTTCTGGGGAAAAATATTCCAGAAAATTGAGAAAAATCATTTGAGCTGTTTATTTTTAAAAAATATACGTGGAGTGATCCAAACATGGGACTTGCTTTCCCAGAAGTTAAGGTGACTTTTCCCATTGAAACCTCCAAAACATAAATTACAAAGAAGTTGTGAAAATGATGCATGGAAAGGATGTGCCAAGAAGACTGGGTAACCCGTGTGTGATATTTTTGATGATGGGGACAGAATATTGGAAATAGTGAATCATGTCTAAAAGACAATATGTAATCACTAAAAATTAAATGTTTTATTTTATCATTAGTTCAATTTTCCTTTTGGAGAAATTAAGCAAAAATAACATTGAGAATGTCTTATGAAGGATTATATATGTTTATCAACCAATTTGTTTATATTAATTCTATATTGAAAGAGATAAAGAGAGATTCAGTGGTATAGATCTAAATAGGAGTATATAGTTAAGTGGATTGAACGCTAGCTAGCTATATAAATAAAGTAATAAAACATTTTTTAAGGTCCCCTAAAACTGGATATGGTACTGGAGGTATCAATGAATACTTTCTCACACCTGCCCAAGACACCTCTTCTAAAATGTGCTTTCTACATTTCTCCCGAAGTTTTATCTTTTC
>NW_007137154.1:0-3927 GCF_000164805.1 Carlito syrichta | reverse complement strand
TTTCATCAGTCCCGGCATATGAATTACATCATAGAGGAAATTGCTCATTGCCATGATATATAACCTGGATTGTTACGGAGCAAGAAGTAGATTCATTGTGTACTGGTTATTATGGCCTAGTCTGCTCTAATGAAATTGAGGTAGAACATTTTTATGAGAGACAAATAATCAGACCAGGTGTATCAAAAGTGGAAAATTGTTTCAGAAATAAATAATTATCTTCCTGGCGGTGCTTTATGTGTGTACATGTGAATAGGTGTGCTTGTCTTTTATGACTCACAGTTTATATGAGATAATATCTTGGAATATGCACTAATTCTAGTGAAGGTGAAAGGAAGACCTCTTCACTCTTCAGGCTGTCTTCAAAAACTCCAAATATTGTTGCAAATGTGAAATTCTACTTAGCAATATGTGAGCCACTGTTCAAAAGGTGGGTGTTGGCTTCAGTCTGTCCCCTCTTACCACAGAGGAGAGGTCCTCCATCATAGGATTTACATTTATACTCTTAGTCTGCATGGCAATGACGACTGTCTAGTTTCCAAGTCGTCTTCCCTCTCTTCAACCTTCTCTGGCAACATGGTGTCTTGTGAGTGAATGTGTGTGTTTGCAAGTGTGCCCTATTTTTTAATATTTCTTTTTTGTATGAACGCCACATTTACATTTTCATCATCTGAAACAATACAGGTTTCACTCCTGAGTAAATTAGTTGTTTTCTGCTTCATACTCTCAACCCTGCAAAACCAGTTTTTCAGTGCTGGAACTTTTGTTTCCCAATGTTTCCTTCACTTCCATCGGCCGATAAAAGAACAAAGTGTCATTAGAACTATATTAAAATTTTATTTCTCCAGTGTCTTCAGAAAGATATCAAATAAAAGGATATCTTTTATTTTTTAAAGAATAACTAGTGTAAACTAACCAACCATTATGTCTTTGACAGTAATCCAGGTTGACTTTCTGTACTCGGCACAGGTTAAGTGGCAAACACAAGGACCCAGGTCACCTAAACCTTCTCTTTACTCTCAGTTGACCAGGCCTAAGAAAGACTAGGATGGTATGTACATTTCTCTCCCCCATCTTTCCTCCCTCCTTGGTCTCTTCCCCTGTTGCAGTTATTAATGTCTACCTCCACCCCAACTATGAATGCCTTCTTCTTCTTTTTTGGGGAGGAAATTCCTGGTCAGCCGGGGTTCTGAGAATATTTTGAAACATACCTCTTTTCTTTTTATTCAGGGAGCAGTGCTTGCATTCCGGATGTTTTCGTTTTGGCTTTCTCTTCATGGTTGAACTCTTTTGACAGATACTCAACCAGGGCTTCTTTCTCTGAAACTCAGCACTCAGAGAGCTGATTGATAACAACAACCAAATTTGTACAATCAATCACAAATCGCTCAAGAGATTATCTCTTCACCAAATCACAGTCCTGACTAGTGTTGGACACATCAGCAGGGCAGTTATAATTCAAGATATCACTAAGAACTCAGCAGAGTTCTATGACCTCATGATGACATCAGCTCATGCCAGTGTCAGCCAGTTTTTAAAGGACTGCAGCATTTCCAGAACCCATTGCCTAATTAGATTTCTTTTAATCAGAGGAGATTCTATCTCTAACTTTTATATCCTACACTTGATACCAAAAGGAGAATATACATGCCCTTGATTCAATAAATGAAATGATTTTTTTATTTCTAGGGATATTGCATTACTAATCTCCCATAGTATAGCTAAAGTATTACCTTATAGGATTAGGCTAGAATCATACTTATGTCATAGAAAAAAAGTTATATCATATTAGTAGTACTATTAAACTTTTTTTATGAACATCACTTTTTATAAGTCCTATATGGGTGTGGATTTGAGAACATTCATAAACCCATGGAAGTCTAATATTTATTGAATTCCCCCTGCTACTGAGAGCAGTCTAAGACATTTTGGCCCTGAGACATGTTTCTTTGACTACTCTTCTTTATCACTTTTCATTCCTTAGGGAGAAGAGATAACCCTTGGCTTTACAGCCCCTGGCCTTTGTCAGGAATGGTTTTCTTACTCATCTTGATGGTCTCACCTCTAGACTTCCAATCCAGGCCCAAGTCTGTTTCTTCTGGGAATAGCTGGGTCCTCTACAGGGTTTATACTCTGGAACAGCTTCATCTGACCTACCACCGACAGCAGAAAATACCTCATCTCTTAGGGGCAATAAGTGTTTTTTGTTGTTGTTGCTGTTTTTCCCAGTCTCGGTAATCAGCATTAGAACCAGGTCATGACCCAGCCTCCTTCAGTCTTCTTGAACTCTGAGGCTCTGCCTCTGTGTTTTCCCCTACACTTCATGGCCATTGAATGATAGGCACATTGATCCAGACATTCAGCCTTGTTAGCTATCAGGAAAAGGAAAATGAAAATAAAGAAATATGTATCTTGCATGTTTCAAATTCATAAGAATCAGAGGTCAGATCATAACAAATTATTATAAGGATGTGGGTGAAAGTAGGAATCTTTCGTACTAAAATGAAGTATTAACTTATGTAGCTATACTAGAGAACAGTTAGGCAACAGTTTATAGAATGAAATAAGCTTATAACCTAAGGCTTTATAATTGCACTCCCAGGAGAAATTTTAAATATTATATTAACATTGCCTATAATTTTGAGAGCTGAAACTGTGGTTTTTGACATATGAAGAATGAATAAACAAAATATAATTGGTATATACTATAGAATCCATTCCCAAGGACACAGTTCTAATCAATTAAAATATATCCCAATGGTGGGGAGCATCTGGAAGAGACTAGCAATCAGAGTGAAAAAGAAAACTAGAACTCAATGAAATAATCCCAAGTAGGTGTTCAACAGGCTAGTAATTGAGGGTATTGCTAGCTCAATACTCTACATATTTTTAAACAGAATAAACAAACAAACAAAAAGAATAATGTCCACTGAAAGTATAATAATGAAAATACTTCTTTTTACTGCATTCATTTTCTCTTACTGCTATAGCAGTAAGTTTTAAAATATAAATTTATTGTATTTCTGGAAACAGAACTGTGATAAGGGTAACTAATCAAGGTGTCAGCAGGATTGTTTCTATCTGGTGACTCTAGGAGAGAATCTCTCCTTTTCCATGTTGCCTAGTCTACCTGCAGTTCTTGGCTTACATTCAATTACTTGTCTTCAAAACATATCACTCCAACATGTGCTTCCATTGTCACATCTCCACTCTGCAGTATACTTTCCAAATTTCTCTAATAAAGACCCTTGATTACATTGATCCCTTAATCTTCCCTTTTAAAAACCTTGACTTCATCCCATCTGCAAAGAGTCTTTTTCTAAGCAAGGTAACAGAGATTGACAGAGATTAGGAGATTGGCATAGTTTTGTTTTTGTTGTTGTTGCTGTTGTTTAACTGGTACTAGTCAAAAATCTAGATGTTTTTTCAAACTCTCACCCTGCCTTTAAAAAATAAAATAAGAAAGCATTCTTTCTAAATGTCAAGACTAATTGAATTTATTTTTTTATAACATAGTCAACTGGCTTTAGGTACACTTTCTTTGTTCCATGTCCTTGGTCCTACTTCTTACTTTCCCAATTATATTCAGAGACTCTTCTACATTTTCATTATATAGCCTCTTTGTCAGCAATCAGTGCCATTTACTTCCAAAATATAGAATAAACTTCCTTCATCATTTGTGTTCAGAAATACATGCTGTAATCTTAATGAGAGGACTGACATTTAAAAGAGACCAAAAAAAAAATTAGATGTGCAAGAACATTGCATCCCAGTGTTTGCCACCCATAACAATATTGAAAAGTTTTACAAACGTGTAAATGATTGTGCTTGTTACAGGAGAATAGATTGTGCAAAGAGCTACAAAAATGCCTTTTCTTTTGAAAGGCAGAAAATTCTGCACATAAGTCGCAGATAGCGGCAGGAAAA
>NW_007137153.1:0-818 GCF_000164805.1 Carlito syrichta | reverse complement strand
CCTCCACCCCACCTATGAATGCCCTCTTCTTCTTTTTTGGGGAGGAAATTCCTGGTCAGCCGGGGTTCTGAGAATATTTTGAAACATACCTCTTTTCTTTTTATTCAGGGGGCAGCGCTTGCTTTCCGGATGTTTTCGTTTTGGCTTTCTCTTCATGGTTGAACTCTTTTGACAGATACTCAACCAGGGCTTCTCTCTCTTAAACTCAGCACTCAGAGAGCTGGTTGATAACAACAACCAAATTTGTACAATCAATCACAAATCGCTCAAGAGATTATCTATTCACCAAATCACAGTCCTGACTAGTGTTGGACACATCAGCAGGGCAGTTATAATTCAGATATCACTAAGAACTCAGCAGAGTTCTATGACCTCATGATGACATCAGTGCATGCCAGTGTCAGCCAGTTTTTAAAGGACTGCAGCATTTCCAGAACCCATTGCCTAATTTGATTTCTTTTAATCAGAGGGGATTCTATCTCTAACTTTTATATCTTACACTTGATACCAAAAGGAGAATATACAAGCCCTTGATTCAATAAATGAAATGATGTTTTTATTTCTAGGGATATTGCATTACTAAATCTCCCCATTAGTATAACTAAAGCATTACCTTATAGGATTAGGCTAGAATCATACTTATGTCATAGAAAAAAAGTTATATCATATTAGTAGTACTATTAAACTTTTTTTATGAACATCACTTTTTATAAGTCCTATATGGGTGTGGATTTGAGAACATTCATAAACCCATGGAAAGTCTAACATTTATTGAATTTCGCCTGCTACTGAAAGCAGTCTAAGACATTTTGGCCATG
>NW_007137152.1:0-4998 GCF_000164805.1 Carlito syrichta | reverse complement strand
CCGGATGTTTTCGTTTTGGCTTTCTCTTCATGGTTGAACTCTTTCGACAGATACTCAACCAGGGCTTCTCTCTCTGAAACTCAGCACTCAGAGAGCTGGTTGATAACAACAACCAAATTTGTACAATCAATCACAAATCGCTGAAGAGATTATCTCTTCACCAAATCACAGTCCTGACTAGTGTTGGACACATCAGCAGGGCAGTTATAATTCAAGATATCACTAAGAACTCAGCAGAGTTCTATGACCTCATAATGACATCAGCGCATGCCAGTGTCAGCCAGTTTTTAAAGGACTGCAGCATTTCCAGAACCCATTGCCTAATTTGATTTCTTTTAATCAGAGGAGATTCTATCTCTAACTTTTATATCTTACACTTGATACCAAAAGGAGAATATACATGCCCTTGATTCAATAAATGAAATGATTTTTTTATTTCTAGGGATATTGCATTACTAAATCTCCCCAGTAGTATCGCTAAAACATTACCTTATAGGATTAGGCTAGAATCATACTTATGTCATAGAAAAAAAGTTATATCATATTAGTAGTACTATTAAACTTTTTTTATGAACATCACTTTTTATAAGTCCTATATGGGTGTGGATTTGAGAACATTCATAAACCCATGGAAGTCTAATATTTATTGAATTCCCCCTGCTACTGAGAGCAGTCTAAGACATTTTGGCCATGAGACATGTTTCTTTGACTACTCTTCTTTATCACTTTTCATTCCTTAGGGAGAAGAGATAACCCTTGGCTTTACAGCCCCTGGCCTTTGTCAGGAATGGTTTTCTTACTCATCTTGATGGTCTCACCTCTAGACTTCCAATCCAGGCCCAAGTCTGTTTCTTCTGGGAATAGCTGGGTCCTCTACAGGGTTTATACTCTGGAACAGCTTCATCTGACCTCCCACCGACAGCAGAAAATACCTCATCTCTTAGGGGCAATAAGTGTTTTTTGTTGTTGTTGTTGTTTTTCCCAGTCTCGGTAATCAGCATTAGAACCAGGTCATGACCCAGCCTCCTTCAGTCTTCTTGAACTCTGAGGCTCTGCCTCTGTGTTTTCCCCTACACTTCATGGCCATTGAATGATAGGCACATTGATCCAGACATTCAGCCTTGTTAGCTATCAGGAAAAGGAAAATGAAAATAAAGAAATATGTATCTTGCATGTTTCAAATTCATAAGAATCAGAGGTCAGATCATAACAAATTATTATAAGGATGTGGGTGAAAGTAGGAATCTTTCGTACTAAAATGAAGTATTAACTTATGTAGCTATACTAGAGAACAGTTAGGCAACAGTTTATAGAATGAAATAAGCTTATAACCTAAGGCTTTATAATTGCACTCCCAGGAGAAATTTTAAATATTATATTAACATTGCCTATAATTTTGAGAGCTGAAACTGTGGTTTTTGACATATGAAGAATGAATAAACAAAATATAATTGGTATATACTATAGAATCCATTCCCAAGGACACAGTTCTAATCAATTAAAATATATCCCAATGGTGGGGAGCATCTGGAAGAGACTAGCAATCAGAGTGAAAAAGAAAACTAGAACTCAATGAAATAATCCCAAGTAGGTGTTCAACAGGCTAGGAATTGAGGGTATTGCTAGCTCAATACTCTACATATTTTTAAACAGAATAAACAAACAAACAAAAAGAATAATGTCCACTGAAAGTAAAAATGGCTCACACTAGGTCTATAATAATGAAAATACTTCTTTTTACTGCATTCATTTTCTCTTACTGCTATAGCAGTAAGTTTTAAAATATAAATTTATTGTATTTCTGGAAACAGAACTGTGATAAGGGTAACTAATCAAGGTGTCAGCAGGATTATTTCTATCTGGTGACTCTAGGAGAGAATCTCTCCTTTTCCATGTTGCCCAGTCTACCTGCGGTTCTTGGCTTACATTCAATTACTTGTCTTCAAAACATATCACTCCAACATGTGCTTCCATTGTCACATCTCCACTCTGAAGTATACTTTCCTAATTTCTCTAATAAAGACCCTTGATTACATTGATCCCATAATCTTCCCTTTTAAAAACCTTGACTTCATCCCATCTGCAAAGAGTCTTTTTCTAAGCAAGGTAACAGAGATTGACAGAGATTAGGAGATGGGCATAGTTTTGTTTTTGTTGTTGTTGCTGTTGTTTAACTGGTACTAGTCAAAAATCTAGATGTTTTTTCAAACTCTCACCCTGCCTTTAAAAAATAAAATAAGAAAGCATTCTTTCTAAATGTCAAGACTAATTGAATTTATTTTTTTATAACATAGTCAACTGGCTTTAGGTACACTTTCTTCGTTCCATGTCCTTGGTCCTACTTCTTACTTTCCCAATTATATTCAGAGACTCTTCTACATTTTCATTATATAGCCTCTTTGTCAGCAATCAGTGCCATTTCCTTCCAAAATATAGAATAAACTTCCTTCATCATTTGTGTTCAGAAATACATGCTGTAATCTTAATGAGAGGACTGACATTTAAAAGAGACCAAAAAAAAAATTAGATGTGCAAGAACATTGCATCCCAGTGTTTGCCACCCATAACAATATTGAAAAGTTTTACAAACGTGTAAATGATTGTGCTTGTTACAGGAGAATAGATTGTGCAAAGAGCTACAAAAATGCCTTTTCTTTTGAAAGGCAGAAAATTCTGCACATAAGCCGCAGATAGCGGCAGGAAAAATAAGCTTAGAAAATTTTACATTCATGGATGAGAAACATTCCCCCACACCACACACACACATACACACACACACACACACATTTGTCCTCTTCAAAGTCTCTGTCAGTAGTCTCTAGTGCTTTTGTGCCCTGTGAACATCTGCCTCTTCCACCCTAGCAAAGATACAGTGCTGAAACCTGATTATTAGATGTGCTGTTGTCTATGGCAGTTAAAATGTCTTAACTCTAAGGTGGAGTCTGTTTAAATGGGGTATTGAGGATTATTTTGAAATTAGAAGATATGTAACTTCCAATGGGAAGTGAAATTCAAACCCAAACAGGTGACATATATGCAGACTTTTTATAGTAAGGCAAGGTGATAACAGAATCTGTATATCTGAGAAGATGTCTAGAGTTTTGTCTGGAACTAAAGATGCAATCTGAGGTATTTGACCTAAGAGCTTGAGGTGATTTGATTACCGTTACTGCTTAATGAAAGTAAAATGATTATCCATTTGGATGCCGGTTTAGTCCTTTTGGGGAAAAAGGCATAGGAAGTTAAGGAACTCAACATTCTTGAGTGTACTAATTATACTTTTAAACGTAGGTCATCTGATAAGAAATATCCTTGCTAATATCTAGATGTTTCGGAAGATTAGTGTAGATAGATAAGAAAAGGTGAAGGGAGAAACTCAGCTGAAAGATGAGAAATGTCTCTTTTGTGCGATAGCAAAACCACCACCATAGAGCAAGGATTCTCAACAAGGGGAAATTTTTTTTCTCTGGGGAGATATTGGCAGTATCTAGGGCTATTCTTGACTGTTGTGATTGTGGCAGTGAGGGCAGCAGAACCACTTGTATTTGGGGAGTATAAGCCAGAGATACTGCTAAATATTTTTGCAATGCACATGACAGCTCACTCTCTCTCCCACCCCAAACAAAGAATTATTTACTCCAAAATGTTGATAGTGCCAACACTGAGAAAATCTGCCACAGAGAATTTAAAAGACATCACATGATCAGAGAAGAGCAGATGATCATGCCAGTATTATGACAAGATCAAAGTCAGGAGAGTGCTCTAAGTCAGGCCCTGACCTACAATTCACATTGTCAGAGGAAATGTGGGACAAAGTACAGTAAGTAGGTGAGACAAAAGCATAAGCTTGACTTGTGGCATAGAGACAAGGTGTCTAAGGACAACTGAGTATGTCTCAAATATTTTTATTCCAATCATTCACCCAAAAAATTATACCAGATTTCAAGAGAGAGGCTCAAGCGATTTAAATGCAAGATCCCCATCACAAAACCAACGATTCTATGAACTACTATAAAACTAATAGTGTTACATGTGACCAACCCCTAAATTGTTTTGGAGTGGTGAAAAACCAGAGAGGGTATCGTGCTTTCTTTCACCTTGTACCTTCTCCAAAACTATTGCTTTATTTCTTTTCTGAAAGAACAATAAATCTTTGTTATCTTTTTCTAACTCTACCATCTGTGAATCATACAGCATGTTAGCCAATGAATCTTATAAGAGAATAGAAATGACATTTTATCAAAGACACAGAACAGAACAGACTAACTGTAGACTGAGAAGCAATCCAGTCATAGGTGAAATGATTTTTCTTGTCAAAGCTAGGGGACAGACATCATAATGTCTGCTCTTCTTAGAAAGCTATATATTGTGGTTACTTTGGACAAGTTCTAACCATAGTTCTAAGTATCTTTGTGAATTTTAAAGCAGAAAAAAAGATTTAGATAACTTGAGAGGAGAAGCAAGATTAGTGCTTAGATACTATATTAATGACAACACAATAATGATAATGGAATAAGAAAATATAGAAATTATAGTCCCTTTAAGTTATATTTCAATTCTGTAAAACATTATACTATATATCTTTCCGGTGTTTGCAACAAAGGAATATGCAGATTCAGCAGAATATGGACATTTTGGGAGATATGCGTGTATTTGTTATTTTTCGGTGCTTAAAATCACACCCATAAGCGATTATACTGATGAATGAAGTCAATTCAGTAGTCGTGAATCCACCTAGCAATGGTTTTGATATTTCTGAATCCATAATGCTAGTGCTCTATTTTCTACTGTTCTTGACCAGTAGGGAGATTTGACTCACTGCTTTTGACCATGAAGAAACTTAAGGTATAAAAAATAGAAAGCTTTGGACCCTAAGACAGAACTTGTCTGCATGATGGTTTCTCATTTATGGCTGAGAGTCCCCATACACCATACAGAAATTTAAACAAAAAAGAGTTATATTTTGCAGTTGCTACTTTGGTACATGCTTATTGGTGG
>NW_007137151.1:0-711 GCF_000164805.1 Carlito syrichta | reverse complement strand
TCGTCGTTTTGCTAAGAACAAAATAAGAATCTGGGTCACTGTGTCCCTTGAAAGATTTTACAGGCCTTACTAAAGAGGAACCAGGAATCTCGGTTTCTATGTAACTTGCAAACATCTGGGCATTTACTAAATTATCCGTGGCTTAAGGCAGTGCTCATACCTAGGAAACGACAGGGACTTTAGCAAATGCTAATCTGGAGTCTGGGAGACCTGGTTCTCATATTACCCAGAGCAACGTCCTATATGCATACCACAAATCGGGCATTGTCAATCCCCATGAACGTTTTGCACCTCTTGGTAGTTGTAACTGAGATTCTGGCCTACTGGTCCGTTTGTTTCACATGGTCCTGTAAGACCAGATTCCACAATCCACACAATCATCTGTGATTTGTTAATGTGATCACTGGCTTCAGTTTTACCTCGTAGTCCAGAAAATACTGGTGGACATTCGTTTTCGCATCGAGAATGTAGGATTAGGGGATCCCAAATATTTGGATTAGGGGTTCCCACATATTTGGGATGTATTCTTCAGGGGGAACCAGCAATCTTTGATTCCAGGTCCCTAGGAAACTTCTTGGAGTATGTGTATTGGTATCTAAGAGTTTGTACTTCCACATCACCAGAAAACGTCTGGACGTCTTCCTGATAATAAAAAAAGGAATTTGGATTATGGGAGGCCTCAATCCATTTCTACAGGGCTCCGTTATAAGG
>NW_007137150.1:0-377 GCF_000164805.1 Carlito syrichta | reverse complement strand
GTCAGCTAGCTAGCATGTTAGATAATGAGTAAGCTAACTAGTTAGCTAGCTGGTTAAGTCAGCTAGCTAGCTAGGCAGCTAACTATATAAGTCAGTTTGTTAGATAGGTAGTTATTTGGATAGCTTACTATTTAAGTCAGCCTGCTAGGTAGCTAATTAGTTAGTTAACTATTAAATCAGCTGGGTAGCTAGATAGTTAAATCAGATAGTTAAATCAGCTGGCTAGCCAGTTGGTTAGCAAGGTAGTAAGCTACTTAAATCAGTTGATAGACAACTGGATAGCTGGTTAATTCATCTAGTTAAGAGAGCTGTGTAGACAACTGGCAAGGTAGGTAGCTAGCTAGTTAACAGCTAGATAGCTACCCTCCTAGTTAGTG
>NW_007137149.1:0-777 GCF_000164805.1 Carlito syrichta | reverse complement strand
GAGAAATCTAAAGGCATTTTGCCTATGGAGTCCTTATTGTTTTGCACTTCCTGTCTGTCAAGACCAGAAGGGCAAAGGTTTTTCCAATCAATGGATGCTGAGGCCTGAACTGGTCAATCAAATGGGAGCTGGAAGTGAGGGCGGTTTTGGGGACTTTGTCACCTGCGCCTGCGCAGAGGTGGGTCGTCCTTTCTGCAGTGTCCTGTAGTGCCTTGGCACCCAAGTGTGTCTTCGTTTTGACCTCTGTCACCCTGTGATCTGCAGGACGTGGAAGCCCTTGGTGAGGCTGCTGGGACATCTGGAAGCTGGGAGAAGGTGAGTATGCCTGGGGTGTCACGAGAGGGGAAGTGGATGGACTTGGATGACCCGGCTGTGCCAGGACCAGTCTCCCCTCAGCTGACAGTGAACACATCCCCACCAGCAGCTGTGCCTGGTGCGCTCGGTGTAGGTGAGGCTAGGCCGGGACCCGGGGGGTTTGTCCCATTCACAACCTCAAGCTAAGCCCTCTGTGAACAGACCCTCTTTCCAAGTGTTTGGGACCCAAAAGAGTAGTGGGGAGGATCCGACTGGCTGGCAGGGCCAAAGGAAAGAGGGTCTGGGGTACTATTCCCCCTCCCTCCTTTCTCTACCCCAAGGTTACATCACAATGTTGAGGAAAATATTTCTCTCTTTATAGCTCTGTAGATCAATACATTTCCACCAGAAAGTGTGATAGATTAATTTGTTGAGTTCACAGGTGCATGACAGTATCCATTACATTTGTTTTCACACACATGG
>NW_007137148.1:0-781 GCF_000164805.1 Carlito syrichta | reverse complement strand
GCATTCACAGACAGAATTGTAACTCTTTCATTATCATTTCTGCTGGGTTGTCATTGTTAAAAATAGGCATATAGGTTTTATTTTTCTGTTTTGCCCAGGATGGAGTGCAGTGGGACACTCTTAGCCACTGCAGCCTTGACCTGTTGGCCACAGGCAATACTTCCATGTCAAACTTCAGGCATGTGTCACCATGCTCAGTTAATTGCTTGATTTACTGCTGAAATGAGTTCTTTCCAAGTTGGCCAAGCTCATCTGGAACCCTGGGGCTCAGGTAATTCGCTCATCTCATCTCCCAAACTACTGGAATTACAGGTGTGAGCCATTGTGCCCAGCTATACCCCATGTGATTCTAACATGGTGACATTGTCAAGTTGAGTTGCCAGATATGTTCATTAAAGTTGAATTCAGAAGGGAGGTCACCTGTCCTGATCTGCTTGTGTTAGGTCAGGCAGGTAAGCTAGTGGGGTCATATATTTATCGCTGTAGAAGAAATTGCCAGTGTTTCTGGCAAGGGAGGGCACTTTTGGAAAGGAAAGAAGTAACTCACAGTTTGCATTCCTTGCAGGACCTCACTGTTTTTGAATCTGTCTCCTGTGACAACAAAACAGCAAAAAAGTAGACTTTATCGCACTTTCTGGACCCTCCTGCTTTTGGTTGTGGTGGTAGCAAGGAAATGATTATACTTATGTGAAAGGAATATGCTGGCTGCACATCATAGCTTATGCCAGGAATCCTATCACTTAGGGAGGCTGAGGTGAGAGTATTGCTTGAGGTCAGGAGT
>NW_007137147.1:0-640 GCF_000164805.1 Carlito syrichta | reverse complement strand
GAAAGGCTGAGGCAGGATTGCCTGAGCCCAGTAGGTCATTGTTGGGGTGGCTGTGAGCATGTGACTGCACTCCAACCTGAGCAAAGGAGTGAGTCCTCTGACTCAAAAAAAAAAAAAAAATTCAGAGAAGCTGGAGGAAAAGGAAAAAAATACCTGGTTCTCAGATAAATGTGTCCCAGGTCAGGAGGACTGCCAATTTTAAAACTTGTAAACTGCACTGCTACTTGTGATGGTCTTGCCTAATGAATATTTTTTTGAATTTTTTTTGTTCTTCCTGATATTCAAGGCTTTGAAGGACGTGTCTCCCTACATACCAGAGGCTCCACTGTTCTCAGCATCCATGCTGCCTAGTTGCCATGAACTGCTCTCACCATGAATGTATGACCTGCAGTATTAAAAATGTTTCCTTGTGCTTGGGGAACATGGCAATGTTTGGATATCCAAGCTTCCCATTGGAAATGGGGTGGATCCTCAGAAACAAGGAAAGGATGGGACTGTGAATGATTAAGATTTCACATGATGCTGGGCTCAGTGTCTCAGCCTGTAATCCTAGGGCTTTGGGAGACTGAGGTGAGTGGATTGCCAGAGCCCATGGGTTTGAGACAGGCCTGGGCAACTTGGCAAGACCTCATCTCTACAG
>NW_007137146.1:0-1040 GCF_000164805.1 Carlito syrichta | reverse complement strand
GACTCAAAAAAAAAAAAAAAAATTCAGAGAAGCTGGAGGAAAAGGAAAAAAATACCTGGTTCTCAGATAAATGTGTCCCAGGTCAGGAGGACTGCCAATTTTAAAACTTGTAAACTGCACTGCTACTTGTGATGGTCTTGCCTAATGAATATTTTTTCAATTTTTTTTGTTCTTCCTGATATTCAAGGCTTTGAAGGACGTGTCTCCCTACATACCAGAGGCTCCACTGTTCTCAGCATCCATGCTGCCTAGTTGCCATGAACTGCTCTCACCATGAATGTATGACCTGCAGTATTAAAAATGTTTCCTTGTGCTTGGGGAACATGGCAATGTTTGGATATCCAAGCTTCCCATTGGAAATGGGGTGGATCCTCAGAAACAAGGAAAGGATGGGACTGTGAATGATTAAGATTTCACATGATGCTGGGCTCAGTGTCTCAGCCTGTAATCCTAGGGCTTTGGGAGACTGAGGTGAGTGGATTGCCAGAGCCCATGGGTTTGAGACAGGCCTGGGCAACTTGGCAAGACCTCATCTCTACAATAAATCAAAAAATTAGCCAGGCATGGTAGCACGTGCCTGTAATTCCAGCTACTTGGATGGCTGAGGCAGAATGTGGCCGGACCCCAGCAGGTCGAGGCTGCAGTGGCCGGGAGAAGCCACTGCACTCCAATCTGGGTGACAGAGTGAGACTCCAATGCAAAATAAATAAAAATAAATTAAACTAAATTAAAAAAAAGATTGCACATGATGCTCCATCAGTTCCATGGAAAACACTGTTAATAGCAAGTACATTTACACAGGATGGCAGTTACGGCCCAGAACAACACAAAAATCACTGAATAAAAAAAATTAAGCCACAGTTGCTGGCTCAGCCTGTAATCCCATGCCTTGGGAGGCTGAGGTGAGTGGATTGCCTGAGCCCGCAGGTTCGAGACCCGCATGGACAACTTGGCAAGGCCTCATCTCTACAATAAATCAAAAAATTAGCCAGGTGTGGTAGCACGTGCCTGTAGTTTCCAGCTACTTGGAAAGCTGAGTG
>NW_007137145.1:0-808 GCF_000164805.1 Carlito syrichta | reverse complement strand
CTCAGAAACAAGGAAAGGATGGGACTGTGAATGATTAAGATTCACATGATGCTGCGCTCAGTGTCTCAGCCTGTAATCCTAGGGCTTTGGGAGACTGAGGTGAGTGGATTGCCAGAGCCCATGGGTTTGAGACAGGCCTGGGCAACTTGGCGAGACCTCATCTCTACAATAAATCAAAAAATTAGCCAGGCATGGTAGCACGTGCCTGTAATTCCAGCTACTTGGATGGCTGAGGCAGAATGTGGCCGGACCCCAGCAGGTCGAGGCTGCAGTGGCCGGGAGAAGCCACTGCACTCCAATCTGGGTGACAGAGTGAGACTCCAATGCAAAATAAATAAAAATAAATTAAACTAAATTAAAAAAAAGATTGCACATGATGCTCCATCAGCTCCATGGAAAACACTGTTAATAGCAAGTACATTTACACAGGATGGCAGTTACGGCCCAGAACAACACAAAAATGACTGAATAAAAAAAATTAAGCCACAGTTGCTGGCTCAGCCTGTAATCCCATGCCTTGGGAGGCTGAGGTGAGTGGATTGCCTGAGCCCGCAGGTTCGAGACCCGCATGGACAACTTGGCAAGGCCTCATCTCTACAATAAATCAAAAAATTAGCCAGGTGTGGTAGCACGTGCCTGTAGTTCCAGCTACTTGGAAAGCTGAGGTGGAAGTATCGCTGGAGCCCAGCAGGTCGAGTCTGCAGTGGCTGTGAGCAGTCACTGCACTCCAGTCTGGGTGACAGAGTTAGACTCCAACTCAAAAAAAAAAAAAGAATTATTAAGAGAATTGCTCTTCCAGATGCTAAAA
>NW_007137144.1:0-1040 GCF_000164805.1 Carlito syrichta | reverse complement strand
AATTAGAATTCTTGTCACACCCGGGGCAATGATAATATGGACAGACATAAATGGGTCTCTGTGTCACAGGATCCCCAAGACATCCACAGGTGGTCGACAAGGCAGTCACGTGCAACATCTCCAAGAAAACGATGTAAGCCAGGACTCAGGGGGGTGAACTTTTCTTTTCTTTTCTTTTTTTTTTTAGTTGGAGTCTCACTCTGTCGCCCAGACTGGAGTGCAGTGGCCGCTCCCGGCTACTGCAGCCTCAACCTCCTGGGCTCCGGCCATCCTTCCGCCTCAGCCTTCAAAGTAGCCGGAATTACAGGTGCGTGCTACCACGCCCGACTAATTTTTTGATTTTTATTGTAGAGATGAGGTCTCGCCTGCCCAGGTGGGTCTCGAACCCACGGGCTCAGGCAATCCACTCACCTCAGCCTCCTAAAGGCGTAGGATTACAGGCTGAGCCACCGAGCCCGGCTTGAACTTTTCTTAAATATATCTTTCCTTCTCTCACCTCTGTATGTTGCAATTCTTTGCAATTTATTTGGATTTCTGGGTTCCCAGTACGCACCTCCGTCTTGCCAGCCTCGGCGGTGCTGCGCCACTTGCTCCATCCATTTTCCCTCTCCCTGTCTAGTATCCTAACAATCCTGATGACTTGATCTAGGGATCTCCACCTGGATATTCCAGATCAGGCAACTGTGGGGCTGTGACCCACTACCCATGGCTGGCTTTCCCCGCCTCTTCTCCAAGCTTTTACCCCCTGGCCCTCCGGAGACCCCAGACTACAAGCCCTACTGGGACTTAGGATTCACCATCCGCTGTTGGCCCAAGGGAACCCCTTAACACTGTGTCGCAGCCTCCACTTACCTTCTAGGAGGAGAGAGGTAGGGGGCAAGGACCACAACCCCCTCCCCCAGGGGCTCCCACGCAGGCTAGACCCCCCACGACACTCCTGGGTCTCACACATACATACTGGAGAAGCCTCCAGAAAAGCGAGATCACCATGGGGATAGGACGCTGGGGATCGAACCTGACCCCCTCTGTGAAGAGGGGAC
>NW_007137142.1:0-1072 GCF_000164805.1 Carlito syrichta | reverse complement strand
TTCCTTCCTTCCTTCCTACCTTCCTTCCTTCGTACCTTCCTTCCATCCTATCTTTCTTTCTTTCTTTCTTTCTTTCTTTCTTTCTTTCTTTCTCTTTCTTCCTTCCTACCTTCCTTCCTACCTTCCTTTCTTTCTTTCTTTCTTTGTTTCTCTTTCTCTCTTTCTCTCTCTTTCTTTCTTTCTTTCTCTCTCTCTCTCTCTTTCTTTCTTTCTTGTCGGAGTCTACCTTGCACTCAGGTTGTAGAGCAGTGGTATGCTCCCGGCCACCACTGCCTCCAACTACTGGACGTATGCAATCCTTCCACCTCAGCCTTCCAAGTACCAGGAAATACGGGCACATTCAACAAAGCCCAGCTAATTTTTTTCTTTTCTTTTTTTTTTATTTTGAGTTGGAGTCTCACTCTGTCACCCAGACAGGAATGTAGTGGCCGCTCCCGGCCACTACAGCCTTTATCTACTGGGCTCCGGTGATCCTTCTGCCTCAGCCTTCCAATTACCTGGAACTACAGGTGCACGCTACCATGCCTAGCTAATGTTTGATTTATTGTACAGATGAGGCCTCGCCATGTTGCCCAGGCTGGGCTCGAACCTGTGGGCTCAGGCAATCTACTTACTTCTGCCTCCCAAAACGCTTGGATTATAGGCTGAGTCACCAAGCCCGGCCTAATTTTTTGATTTATTATAGAGGTGAGATCTTACCAAGTTA
The DNA here is from genome assembly GCF_000164805.1 of Carlito syrichta. Lineage (NCBI taxonomy): Eukaryota > Metazoa > Chordata > Mammalia > Primates > Tarsiidae > Carlito > Carlito syrichta. Next base: position 366 of record NW_007137142.1, on the reverse strand, counting down.
CCCAGCCTCATCTTGAACCTGTGTATTCAGGCAATCCTCTCACCTCCGGCTTCCCAAGGTGCTGGGATTATAGGTCTGAGCCTCTGTACCTGGCCTAATTTTTCATTTATTGTAAATATGAGGCCTTGGTAAATGGCCGAGACTGGTCTTCAATGCATGGACTCAGGCAGTCCACTCACCTCAGCATTCCAAAGTGCTGGGATTATAGGTGTGGGCCACTGTGCCCAGCCTGCTCCATGGTTTTCTAGAGCTGAGATGGTGGGCTGCAGAGACCCAGGCTATCTATCTTGGAGAGAGTCTCCAAGTTGGTGGATGCCTAGAGACTAGATCAGTTTCTCCACTGAGCTTATCTGGCTCTCACAGGGG
>NW_007137141.1:0-791 GCF_000164805.1 Carlito syrichta | reverse complement strand
CCATGCCCAGCTAGTTGTTTTATTTTATTGTAGAGCAGAGGCTTTGCCTATTTGCTGAGCTGGTCTTAAGCCCTATATATTCAGCTGTTTGAAGGTTGTGGCAGAAGGATTGCATGAGCCCATTAGTTCTAAGCTACAGTTGCCTTTGAGCATGCCACTGCATTCCAGCTGGAGCAACAGTGTGAGAACCCAACTCAGAGAAAGAATGAAAGAAACAAAGAAAGAAAGAAGGAAGGAAGGAGGGAACGAAGGTAGGAAGGAAGAAAGGAAGGAAGGAAAGAAAACGAAAGATTTGGTAGAAGTTTACATTTAAAAATAATTCAAATATTTTACTTAATGTTTTTAGCCAGTCTTACCTTGTTGCCCATGCTGGAGTGGAATGCCATGCTCATGGCCACTGCAGCCTCGGTCTACTTGGTTCAGGCAATTGTTTTGCCTCAGTCTTTTGACAAGCTGGAACTCTTTAACCTACAAAGTAGCTGGAAATACAGGTATGCACCACCAAGTCCAGCTAGTTGTTTTATTTATTGGAAAGCAGAGGTCTTGTCTAGTTGTCCAAGCCCTTCTCGAACCGCTTTGTCCAGGCAATCTTTTTACCTCTGTCTACCAAAATGCTGACGTGACAGGCCTGAGCTACTTCACCCAGTTAAAGCAGACTTTTTTAAATAAAAGAGGGTCCGGTGTGCTGGCTGTCACCTGTCATCCCAGCACTTTGGGCGAGCAAGGTGAGAGGAACACCTGACTCCAGGTGTACAAGGTTAGTTGGCCAATTTGGTTAGACATCACCTTGC
>NW_007137140.1:0-744 GCF_000164805.1 Carlito syrichta | reverse complement strand
AGTTGTATAGAGAATCTGGCCATCTGCTTGGCTTTTTTTGCAGGAGACTATAACTGGATTGCAGATTCCATAATCCAATGAATCATCTCGCCATTTTTAGTGTAATTTCTGGCTTCAGGTTGACCTCCTAATGCAGAAACTACTGCTGGAATTTTAGATTGATTGTGTAACTTGAGATTAGGAGTTCCCACATATTTAGGACGTATTCTCAAAGCGGATCCAGCAATCTTGTATTCCAGGGCCCTCCTGTCCTTTATGGAGAATGAATGTTGGTATATAAGAGTTTTTACTTCCATCATCATCAGGTAATGTCCGGGAGTCTTACTGAGAGCAAAAACAATCTGGATTACATGGGTCGCCAATCCAAGAAGTCCACCTGTCCACATTATAAGGGCTAATCTGGAATCTGGGCTTTTAATTCCCCATATAATTTAGTGCTACATGCCTCTTGGATATGACAACTTTGTCATTATAGATTCTCAGCAACCTTCTGGTCTTCTTGATAGTTGTAACCGAGAATGTGGATCAACAAGTCCGTTGGGGTCCTCAGGACAACATAGGGCATATTCCAGGACACAAAGAATCTCATCGCCATATTTGTAGGTAACTCTCGTCTTAAGATGTACCTTGTAATCCTAAAACTTATGTTTGTACTTCAATTCTTATAGGGTCCTTGTTTTTTCATGTTTCCAAATATTTATTAGGTACTTTTAAGGGTAATCAGGATTCATGGATTCCACGCCG
>NW_007137139.1:0-713 GCF_000164805.1 Carlito syrichta | reverse complement strand
CCAATGAATCATCTCGCCATTTTTAGTGTAATATCTGGCTTCAGGTTTACCTCGTAATGCAGAAACTACTGCTGGAATTTTAGATTGAATGTGTAACTTGAAATTAGGAGTTCCCACATATTTAGAACGTGTTCTCAAAGCGGATCCAGCAATCTTGTATTTCAGGGCCCTCCTGTCCTTTATGGAGAATGAATGTTGGTATATAAGAGTTTTTACTTCCACATCGTCAGGTAACGTCCGGGAGTCTTACTGAGAGCAAAAACAATCTGGATTACGTGGGTCGCCAATCCAAGAAGTTCACCTGTCCACATTATAAGGGCTAATCTGGAATCTGGGCTTTTAATTCCCCACATAATTTAGTGCTACATGCCGCTTGGATATGACAACTTTGTCGTTATAGATTCTCAGCAACCTTCTGGTCTTCTTGATAGTTGTAACCGAGAATGTGGATCAACAAGTCCATTGGGGTCCTCAGGACAACATAGGGCATATTCCAGGACACAAAGAATCTCATCGCCATATTTGTAGGTAACTCTCGTCTTTAGATGTACCTTGTAATCCTAAAACTTATGTTTGTACTTCAATTCTTATAGGGTCCTTGTTTTTTCATGTTGCCAAATATTTATTAGGTACTTTTAAGGGTAATCAGGATTCATGGATTCCACGCCCTAGGAAACTTCTGGGCATCTGCCTATTTGTATACAGAATTTTGG
>NW_007137138.1:0-769 GCF_000164805.1 Carlito syrichta | reverse complement strand
GATTTTAGGATTGAGGACTCTTGAAACCCAGATTCCTTATTCTTTCTAGGCAAAAGGTCATGTAGTTGCCTGTAAATAAAAACTCCATTTTCCAGATTCATGCTCAAAAACACCATGATTCGTGTTTAGCCTATAGCAGGATGACCATATCCTTTTTTGAGATTGAGGACCTGAGTAATGCAGATTCTTTATTCTTACTTAGAAATAGGCAGTGAACTTTCCTATATGTGAGGACTCCCAATACCCAGATTCCTACATACACAACCTGATTTATGTTACGTCTTAGGAAGACCGTCTGTAGTTTTTGGGATTGAGGACTCATATAAGATTGATTCCTTATACTTCCTTAGCAATATGACGTGTAGTTTCCTCTTTATGACGATCTTCATTACCCAGCTTCCTGCTTCACTCTGCAGGATGCCAAGACTCTTCTTGGTGACCAAGAATTCCAGTTTTTTGGATATCAAGAGAAAGACGTCCATAATGTTCTTTGGGAAATGGAATTCAAGATTTCTGGTCCCCCTTCACAAGACCTCCCCAAAATGTGGAATATTCCAAACCCAAACCCCAATTACTACCTGTCCACCCACAAGATTTATCTGTATTCTGAGGTCACCTGAATATAGGAATTTTGTACCAATATTTCTTTTGATTCTGGGGAATATGATAATGGTCATAGATGGTCCCAGGAAACAAAAGGATTTCTAGGGTTAAATACTTGATTACACCTAACAAGAGGACGAGAAAGACTCTGAGAATCTGTAATGAC
>NW_007137137.1:0-330 GCF_000164805.1 Carlito syrichta | reverse complement strand
CCAACTAGTTAGTTAAGTAACTAGCTGATTTGCTAGCTGACATAACTAGATAGCTGACTATCAAGCTGATATAACTACATAGCAAACAACCTACCTATCTGTCTAGATAACTGATTTAACTTACTAGCTTACTGGCTAGTTAGCTGGCTAGCTGACTTAATTAGTTAGCTGACTAGCTAGCAGGCTAGCTAGCTGACTTAACTAGCTGAAGTGATAGTTGGCTGACTACCTGGCTAGCCAGCTGACTTAATTAACTAACTACCTGGTGGACTAGATGACTAGCCAGCTGGCTTAACTAGCTAGCTATCTGGCTGGCAAACTGGCTAGGCA
>NW_007137136.1:0-916 GCF_000164805.1 Carlito syrichta | reverse complement strand
TGGTCACTATTCATACGCCAGCTCTATAAGTGGTACTGATATGCTTGTGTCAGAGGCGATCTCTAGATGGGCCTTTATAGGCCTCAGCTATGTAGCTATAGATGTTGGCTCCCAACACCATTGTCTTATGTACCTATTCTTGTATCAATACCAGGCTGTGTTGATTACTGTAAACATATTGTAAAGTTTGAAGTCTCGAAATGTGATAGCTCTTGTTTTGTTTATTTTGATAAGATTTTTTTTGGCTATTAATTATGGTTTATGGTTTCATATGAATTCTTTACTGTAATTTCCAGGTCTGAGAAGAATGATGTCAAATTAATGGCTATTTCATTGAATCTGTAGATGAACTAAATGGCTAATTTTTACATTAATAGAGGTAAGTAATGCTAGGGAAGCAAGCATTTCATATTGTCATTTATGACATCAGCCTCAGAAATTTGACATCACAATTGGAGGGGCCTTGACTACTGAGGAATTCTAGGCTTCAAGCACTTGTATACGTTGTTCTGCTAAATGCGGTAGACCTGGTGGATTTCATTCCCAAGTAGAGAAGAGAACCATGTGTTCAAACCTATCCAAAAATTTCTCCATGCATAAGTGCCCATTAAAACATCCTCTAAACGTGGTAGTCTTTTTTTTAAAGCAGTCTTTATTGAGAGAACTGGGAAACTCCCAAAGTGGGAGGGGACCTTAGGAGGTTGCCTACGAGCTTTTATTATTATGGTCACAGAGTTCTGTTGGAGCTTGGTTATAGAACAATAAATTATATTTTAGCACTTTAGCTTAAAACTTTTGGATGTCTTTTGTATTGTGTAACAGCCTTGGAGCAGTTTTCCCTACAGGATTTGTACACTGCTTTTTCTAAGATCATAATCAATTTTTCAGAATTTTCAATTATCTAAATTTTTATACT
>NW_007137135.1:0-1026 GCF_000164805.1 Carlito syrichta | reverse complement strand
CAAAGCATAAAACATGACAAGAGCTAAATTCCATGGCAACAACAATGAAAGCTGACCCTAGGATCAAGAGAAAAATAAATTTACAGACAAACTCTTCAAAGAAGCAACACCAATAAGACAAATTTAAAAAATCATGAACCAACAAGAAAGTGGCATAACAGGGGAACCACCACAGTACCGATAATACAACAGAATTTTGGATCTAACAAAAAAAAAACTGACTTGGAGATAAATTCTCAAAAGCAGCAACACCAATAAGAAACAAGAAATCACCAAAAATGACAAAACATAGAAATCAACAAGAGAAACAATAATACAACCTGTACCTTGGATGTCACAAAAAAAATCAATTTAAAGAAAAGAATCAGAATAATATGTTGTAACAATTGTTCTGAAGGATTTCTTCCATGTTTTGCAATAACACCCTTCTGAAGAGTTATCTCTCCAAGTCACTGGACCGAATATGAACACAACAGGAAGTGATTCTGGTCATTCAGCATAGAACAGGGTAACTGACATTATTGTCAGTTTAAAGTCCCTGCCTACCTAACAGCTCAGCAGCCATATTGGCTCCTCGCAAAAAAAAAAAAAAAAAAAAAAAATTACAGGTGGGGAGAGGCAGTGGGAGTCTACATCGTAGTGGGGAGAATGAGAAGGTATGAGTAAGAGGAAAAAATGTTACCAAGCTCAAGTCCATGGGTCACAAAAAGGGAGGGTTTGTCCAAAAGCTGATGGATATGAAGATGGGAAATGATCAGTACTTCTGACTGGGAACTGTGTCCTGAGACCTGGGAAAGATTCTTTCACTGGAAAAAGGGCATTCACAAATGTAATCAAATTAAAGATCTCTACATTGGAAGATTCTCCTGCATTATCTAGCTGGACAATGATGAAATTATTAGTGTCCTTGTAAGGGCTAGGCAGGCAGAGATTTGAGTATAGACGAGGAAGAAGTAGAGCCTGAATCTGTGGACTAAAGCCAATGGGATGTGGGATTGTGAGCCAAAAAGTGTGACCTCCAAAAGT
>NW_007137134.1:0-807 GCF_000164805.1 Carlito syrichta | reverse complement strand
CCAAGTCACTGGACCGAATATGAACACAACAGGAAGTGATTCTGGTCATTCAGCATAGAACAGGGTAACTGACATTATTGTCAGTTTAAAGTCCCTGCCTACCTAACAGCTCAGCAGCCATATTGGCTCCTCGCAAAAAAAAAAAAAAAAAAAAAAAAATTACAGGTGGGGAGAGGCAGTGGGAGTCTACATCGTAGTGGGGAGAATGAGAAGGTATGAGTAAGAGGAAAAAATGTTACCAAGCTCAAGTCCATGGGTCACAAAAAGGGAGGGTTTGTCCAAAAGCTGATGGATATGAAGATGGGAAATGATCAGTACTTCTGACTGGGAACTGTGTCCTGAGACCTGGGAAAGATTCTTTCACTGGAAAAAGGGCATTCACAAATGTAATCAAATTAAAGATCTCTACATTGGAAGATTCTCCTGCATTATCTAGCTGGACAATGATGAAATTATTAGTGTCCTTGTAAGGGCTAGGCAGGCAGAGATTTGAGTATAGACGAGGAAGAAGTAGGAGCCTGAATCTGTGGACTAAAGCCAATGGGATGTGGGATTGTGAGCCAAAAAGTGTGACCTCCAAAAGTTAGAAAAGACCAGAGTTCATCCCCTCAACATCACTAACAACCTGACTTTAGTTCATGACATGCCCATTCCACGGAAGGACTTCTTAAAATGACAGCAGTGTGTGGGGTGCCACCTTCTGGACAAAATGACCCTGGTGACTGTCAGAATGGTGTCAGCTCAGAATGGTTTCAGCAGGCACAGTGACACAGCACACACTGTGACATTCCTCTCAAGGTACACCTG
>NW_007137133.1:0-988 GCF_000164805.1 Carlito syrichta | reverse complement strand
GCCACTGCACTCCAGTCTGGGCAACAGAGTGAGATTCCAACTCAAAAAAAAAAAAAAGAACAGCATAGAAGACATTAAAAAAAGTAATAAAAGTATATGTTATTTATGTATTTATGTTTGTATGTATGTATGTATTTATTTAATTTTTTTGAGTTGGAGTCTCACTCTGCTGCCCAGACAGGAGTGCAGTGGCCACTCCAGGCCACCGCAGCCTCGACCTGCTGTGCTCCGGTGATCCATCCACCTCAGCCTTCAAAGTAGCCAGAATTACAGGCACTCACTACCATGCCCGGCTAATTTTTTGATTTATTGTAGAGATGAGGTCTCACCTGCCCAGGCTGGTCTGGAACCCATGGGCTCAGGCAATCCAGTCACCTCAGCCTCCCAAAGGTGCGGGATTACAGGCTGAGCCACCGAACCCAGGTATATGTAATTTAAATGTAGTATTTTGAAATTAAAATTTGTATAATCAATGCAAGTAATCCATGATGAGTAAAATATCAAAACGTAAAATAAAAACAGATCATATTTTTTTCATTTAACTCAGGCTCCAGTATGACTCAGCATAACACTAATTTAAAAATATTAAATGTTTTGGGACTGGGAGAAAAAATCATGTCCGCTTTTGCATTCTACATTGCTATGTGAAGATTAGCTCTCATCACAAGGGAACATTTTTTGAAAATTTTAATGTACTGTATAAGCGTGAATTATTTTGTATAATCTCCATAGTACTTTATTGGCGACTAAATCATTCATTCTGACCAAAGATATCTGGTTTCTGGTTCCTTCTAGTAAAATCATCCATCCTCTATTTTTTTCAATACTCTTAGCAAAATAAGTAATTTTTTTTTTTATGAACAATTCTTATAGATACATTTTCTTTATAGGTGACTAGTACTTTTAACCATCTGTTCCATTTTCTTTACGCCTCATAAGAAAAGGGCAATTTGTCCAAATTCCACTGCTAATTTTTTCTGTGCTAGCA
>NW_007137132.1:0-4591 GCF_000164805.1 Carlito syrichta | reverse complement strand
CAGTTTTAATATTTTTTTTTTTTTTTAGTTTCTACAATGAGCTTCTCCTTTTTATGGTCTGAAGAAGTTTAAGGTCTGAAGTTTTAGCTTTTTTTCTGATTTCTTTCCCTTTTTTTTTTTGAGTTGGAGTCTCACTCTGTCACCCAGACTGGAGTGCAGTGGCCGCTCCTGGCTACCACAGCTTCAACTTGCTGGGCTCCGGCGATCCTTCCCCCTCAGCCTTCTAAGTAGCTGGAACTACAGGAGCACGTTACCACACACGACTAATTTTTTGATTTATTGTAGAGATGAGGTCTTGCCAAGTTGCCCAGGTGGGTCTCGAACTTGTGGGCTCAGGCAATCCACTCACGTCAGCCTCCCAAAGAACAGGATGACAGGCTGAGTCACCGAGCCCGGCTCTGATTTATTTCATCATAAGAATGTCAATAGCTATTACTTCTACAAGGCAAAATGGAATATATTAGAGACCTTATTTAGCCATGATGTTATTAATAAAAACAAATTAGATGAAAGCTGTTATCTTCCCACAAAAGTGTCTTAGAAGTAGGAAGTATTCAACATGCAGTAGAACATGAGACACACTTTAAAAATTGGGTAGCTAACAGGGCTCGGTGGCTCAGCCTGTAATCCCACACTTTGGGAGACTGAGGTGAATGCATTGACTGAGCCTGTGGGTTCAAGACCCACCTGGGCAACTTGGCGAGACCTCATCTCTACAATAAAATCAAAATGAGCCAGGCGTGGTAGCGCATGCCTGTAGTTCCAGATACTTGGAGGGCAGAGACAGATGAATTGCCAGAGCCCAGCAGGTCATGGCTGTAGTGTCCGGGAGTATGCCACTGCACTACAGTCTGGGCGACAGAGTGAGACTCCAACTAAAAAAAAAAAAAAAATGGGTAGTTAGTTTGAAAATTGATCACATAAGATAATTTCATTACATTGACTTCTGCAAATTTTTATTGAGTGCTACTACATATACCCAAATTAAAATCATATGTGATTTAAACTGAGAAATCAGTTGAATTATTAGACATAATTTAAATGGAATCATTATTTTTCAGTTAAAATGTATTAATTTTGACATGTGGATGCCTGATAACATTTTCCAGACTCTGTATATCAGCAAGTTAAAATTTAATTAAAATTTAATTAACATATTAAATTAAAAAATATTTATCATGTACCTGCTATGTATAAGTATCTGTTTTAAACACAAGTGGGGATAGAGCAGAGTTAGGAGGAGCTGTAAAGGCAAGTAACAGCAGGCTCTTAACCTCAAGCATCTTACAGAATAGGACATTTGTAGTTAATTCAGTTCCATTATGGGAGGAAAACATGTGTGATGAGTGTGTGTGTGTGGTGATGTGTGTTTTTGTGTTTGTGTGGTGTTGGGGTAATGTGGAGTATGTTTTTGCATTTGTGATTGTGATGTGTGTATGTGTGGCTTGTGTGTGTATGTGGTGTCGTGTGTGTTTACAATACCATCAGCTTGCCAGTCAGTGAAAAGTGTCCGACTGAGAAAGACGTGGACAAGAGGCTAATATTAACCTTCTTTGTAAAATTTTAATTAAGCTACTATAAGATGTACAGAGAAAGTTAAAGATCACCTGTAAACAATTGAGATTTGTTTAGAGACTATGAATGATTACAGATTTCTAGAGAGCTATTGAAACAAAACCAAAGTAAGAAATAAACTCTTGTGTATCATGTGATACTAAATTGTAGCAGACTTACTCCCCACCTCCCAGCCCCCAGAAGTATGAATACAAAGAGAGGGAGGGAAGGTATCTGGTTCTTTACATGAAAAATGACTCTCCCCTACAATCAATTTTCTGACATGTCAATTAGGTGATTCATAATCCAGATGACCATCCCCTTCCATTTAGTACTGTTGGGCTGGATTAAATATCTTAAGTGTTTACCCTTTATGCCCAGTGTCCTGGATCTGTTCTCAGTCAAACTGGGCCACTCATAATGTGTTTTCCTGTAGGATTTCTCTTGAGGTAAAGTAACCGTTACTATCAGTTCTTAAACCGAATGGCAGATTAGGACAGTGCTTTTGCCATCAGTGGTGAAAAAATGCTTGTTTTACAGTACCACAATTTCAAAATATGAAATTTGTGGGAAGAGTGCAATGAAAAATAAATAGCCTGTATTTTTGGGATTTGGGGAAACTAGGCTTATGTGGTAGAGCTTGGTATTTTGAAGAAATCACCTGTTGTACAAAAGCCAGTTCTTAAGGAGGGATGATTTGTTCTCAGCAACTTAAGCTAATTTTAAAAGATATGACTGATAGTAGTAATCGTTTCTTTAAAAATTGAGGCAAAACTCACAAGGCATAAAATTCAGTATTTTAACTGTTTTAAAGTGTACAATTCAGTGACTTCCAGTACGTGGAGTTTCAAAAAGATTCATGAATAGGATTATAAGGTGAGGAACATAAAATTAACCACATTGCATTTTTCATTCTTAAATATATTGAATTATACCTAACAAATATTAAGAAATTGCAGTATTAATATGCCAGTATGCTCCTTTGTAATGCTATGATGAAATCTTCAAATAAATAATGTATTTCTATTCTACTGATGACACACATTATTAAATAGTTTTGCAATTAATTTTTTTTCTTTTTTTTGAGTTGGACTCTTACTGTGTCACCCAGACTGGAGTGCAGTGGCCATTCCCGGCCACAGCAGCCTTGACCTGCTGGGCTGTAGTGATCCTTCCACCTCAGCCTTCCAAGTAGCTGGAACAACAGGCAAGCGCTACCACACCCGGTTAATTTTTTGATTTATTGTAGAGATGAGTATCACCAAGTTGCCCAGGTGGGTCTCGAACCCGCGGACTCAGGCAATCTACTCCCTCAGCCTCCCAAGGTATGGGACTACAGGATGATCCACCGAGTCTGGCTAAATTATTATTTTTTTTGAGTTGGAGTCTCATTCTGTCACCCAGTGTGGAGTACAGTGGCACGCTCCTGGCCACCGCAGCCTCGGCCTGCTGGGCTCCGGCCATCCTTCCGCCTCAGACTTCTAAGTACCTGAAACTATAGGTGCGCGCTACCACGCCTGGCTAATTTTTTGATTTATTGTAGAGATGAGGTCTTGCTAAGTTGCCCAGGCAGGTCTCGAAACCGCGGGTTCAGGCAATCCACTCACCTCAGCCTCCCAAAGCATGGGATTACAGGCTGAGCCACCAAACCCGACTTGCAATTAAATTTATTGGGAAATTTTCAGCTTTAATTCTGAAGAAAGATAGATAAAGTTTGAAATATCTACATTGGCAAATTAAAAAGATGGTGTTTGGAGACAATTTGAATGGAAACTTTGAAAATTATTCAGGAATCTAGAAAATATAGTTTTTGATAGATAAAAAATAAGGTTTTTTGTTTGCTTTTTTTGTTTTTTGGGGTTTTTTTTGAGCTGGAGTCTCACTCTGTCGCCCAGAATGGAGTGCAGTGGCTGCTCCCGGCCACCGCAGCCTCGACCCGCTGGGCTCCGGTGATACTTCCGCCTCAGCCTTCCAAGGAGCTGGAACTACAGGCGTGCGCTACCACACCCGGCTAATTTTTTGATTTATTGTAGAGATGAGGTCTCGCCTGCCCAGGCGGGTCTCGAACCCGCGGGCTCAGGCAATCCGCTCACCTCAGCCCTCCAAAGGCGCGGGATTACAGGCTGAGCCTCCAAGCCTGGCAAAAATAAGGTTTTTAAGACTAAGAACATGTTTGCAAAATGGAGACAGTTTGGATATGACTGCTTTTTACTATTTTGAAGTAGATGTTTGAATAGCACAGAAATCTGAACTTAAAAACTTCATCCTAGCATGTAAATAAAATAACCTGATCAAATAAGCTAGTGTGAAATTTCTGTTAATCAGAGGAAAATAGAATATAAAAATTTGTTTTTACTGAAAATAGGTCCTTTCACCCATGATTCTCTCTAAGTTAGAACCAGAGGCATGTTCTCATAGAGATAAATATAATTTATTTGAGAATCTTTCAAATTGGAAGTCTTTTGATGTATCCTCCCACCCATTCCTCCACAAATTTTGATTAGTCTTACCTGGTGAGTAGCAATGACTCCCTTCCCACTGAAAGCAAACCAACCACTGGTCTTAACCAACAAGAATTTGGTTATTAGTGATAGAGAAGCATCTTTTTGTTTGAATCACATTCAGTCAGAATTTATAATAATTTTATTACGTGTTAAGGTTTATTTCTGTGTTATCTGTGAAGGAAAGGATTTACTAAATGCTGACCACAATAAAAACATGAGCGCCTCAGTCCTTTACAAGTGCATTGGTCCTACCACTTACATGGAAATTATTCTTCTCAACTAAAATAGAACTATTTATCTCTGCTTGATCATCCTCTTTGCACTAGAGCTGTGCTTCCTAAAGCAGTTGGATAGGAATAATTTGATAAATAAACTGAGACACATTGGGTTAAACAAACTGAAGTTAGTTTACAGGACTTTTCAGATCCTTTAATTCCTATTGATGTTCCAGAAGGGCCTTGTATGGTAAGCAAAATTTTCCACATCACTGGTGTTTTGAATTGTATTTTTAACTAGAGAAGTTGCAGAACATC
>NW_007137131.1:0-1027 GCF_000164805.1 Carlito syrichta | reverse complement strand
TAGAGACCTTATTTAGCCATGATGTTATTAATAAAAACAAATTAGATGAAAGCTGTTATCTTCCCACAAAAGTGTCTTAGAAGTAGGAAGTATTCAACATGCAGTAGAACATGAGACACACTTTAAAAATTGGGTAGCTAACAGGGCTCGGTGGCTCAGCCTGTAATCCCACACTTTGGGAGACTGAGGTGAATGAATTGACTGAGCCTGTGGGTTCAAGACCCACCTGGGCAACTTGGCGAGACCTCATCTCTACAATAAAATCAAAATGAGCCAGGCGTGGTAGCGCATGCCTGTAGTTCCAGCTACTTGGAGGGCAGAGACAGATGAATTGCCAGAGCCCAGCAGGTCATGGCTGTAGTGTCCGGGAGTATGCCACTGCACTACAGTCTGGGCGACAGAGTGAGACTCCAACTAAAAAAAAAAAAAAATGGGTAGTTAGTTTGAAAATTGATCACATAAGATAATTTCATTACATTGACTTCTGCAAATTTTTATTGAGTGCTACTACATATACCCAAATAAAAATCAAATGTGATTTAAACTGAGAAATCAGTTGAATTATTAGACATAATTTAAATGGAATCATTATTTTTCAGTTAAAATGTATTAATTTTGACATGTGGATGCCTGATAACATTTTCCAGAATCTGTATATCAGCAAGTTAAAATTTAATTAAAATTTAATTAACATATAAATTAACAAATATTTATCATGTACCTGCTATGTATAAGTATCTGTTTTAAACACAAGTGGGGATAGAGCAGAGTTAGGAGGAGCTGTAAAGGCAAGTAACAGCAGGCTCTTAACCTCAAGCATCTTACAGAATAGGACTTTTGTAGTTAATTCAGTTTCATTATGGGAGGAAAACATGTGTGATGAGTGTGTGTGTGTGGTGATGTGTGTTTTTGTGTTTGTGTGGTGTTGGGGTAATGTGGAGTATGTTTTTGCATGTGTGATTGTGATGTGTGTATGTGTGGCTTGTGTGTGTATGTGGTGTCGTGTGTGTTTACAATACCATCAGCT
>NW_007137130.1:0-7008 GCF_000164805.1 Carlito syrichta | reverse complement strand
AAAAAAAAAAAAAGGGTAGTTATTTTGAAAAATGATCACATAAGATAATTTCATTACATTGACTTCTGCAAATTTTTATTGAGTGCTACTACATATACCCAAATAAAAATCAAATGTGATTTAAACTGAGAAATCAGTTCAATTATTAGACATAATTTAAATGGAATCATTATTTTTCAGTTAAAATGTATTAATTTTGACATGTGGATGCCTGATAACATTTTCCAGAATCTGTATATCAGCAAGTTAAAATTTAATTAAAATTTAATTAACATATTAAATTAAAAAATATTTATCATGTACCTGCTATGTATAAGTATCTGTTTTAAACACAAGTGGGGATAGAGCAGAGTTAGGAGGAGCTGTAAAGGCAAGTAACAGCAGGCTCTTAACCTCAAGCATCTTACAGAATAGGACATTTGTAGTTAATTCAGTTCCATTATGGGAGGAAAACATGTGTGATGAGTGTGTGTGTGTGGTGATGTGTGTTTTTGTGTTTGTGTGGTGTTGGGGTAATGTGGAGTATGTTTTTGCATTTGTGATTGTGATGTGTGTATGTGTGGCTTGTGTGTGTATGTGGTGTCGTGTGTGTTTACAATACCATCAGCTTGCCAATCAGTGAAAAGTGTCCGACTGAGAAAGACGTGGACAAGAGGCTAATATTAACCTTCTTTGTAAAATTTTAATTAAGCTACTATAAGATGTACAGAGAAAGTTAAAGATCACCTGTAAACAATTGAGATTTGTTTAGAGACTATGAATGATTACAGATTTCTAGAGAGCTATTGAAACAAAACCAAAGTAAGAAATAAACTCTTGTGTATCATGTGATACTAAATTGTAGCAGACTTACTCCCCACCTCCCAGCCCCCAGAAGTATGAATACAAAGAGAGGGAGGGAAGGTATCTGATTCTTTACATGAAAAATGACTCTCCCCTACAATCAATTTTCTGACATGTCAATTAGGTGATTCATAATCCAGATGACCATCCCCTTCCATTTAGTACTGTTGGGCTGGATTAAATATCTTAAGTGTTTACCCTTTATGCCCAGTGTCCTGGATCTGTTCTCAGTCAAACTGGGCCACTCATAATGTGTTTTCCTGTAGGATTTCTCTTGAGGTAAAGTAACCGTTACTATCAGTTCTTAAACCGAATGGCAGTTTAGGACAGTGCTTTTGCCATCAGTGGTGAAAAAATGCTTGTTTTACAGTACCACAATTTCAAAATATGAAATTTGTGGGAAGAGTGCAATGAAAAATAAATAGCCTGTATTTTTGGGATTTGGGGAAACTAGGCTTATATGGTAGAGCTTGGTATTTTGAAGAAATCACCTGTTGTACAAAAGCCAGTTCTTAAGGAGGGATGATTTGTTCTCAGCAACTTAAGCTAATTTTAAAAGATATGACTGATAGCAGTAATCGTTTCTTTACAAATTGAGGCAAAACTCACAAGGCATAAAATTCAGTATTTTAACTGTTTTAAAGTGTACAATTCAGTGACTTCCAGTACATGGAGTTTCAAAAAGATTCATGAATAGGATTATAAGGTGAGGAACATAAAATTAACCACATTGCATTTTTCATTCTTAAATATATTGAATTATACCTAACAAATATTAAGAAATTGCAGTATTAATATGCCAGTATGCTCCTTTGTAATTCTATGATGAAATCTTCAAATAAATAATGTATTTCTATTCTACTGATGGCACACATCATTAACTAGTTTTGCAATTATTTTTTTTTTCTTTTTTTTGAGTTGGACTCTCACTGTGTCACCCAGACTGTAGTGCAGTGACCATTCCCTGGCCACAGCAGCCTTGATCTGCTGGGCTCCGGTGATCCTTCCACCTCAGCCTTCCAAGTAGCTGGAACAACAGGCAAGCGCTACCACACCCAGCAGATTTTTTGATTTATTGTAGAGATGAGTATCACCAAGTTGCCCAGGTGGGTCTCAAGCCCGCGGACTCAGGCAATCTACTCCCTCAGCCTCCCAAGGTATGGGACTACAGGATGATCCACCGAGTCTGGCTAAATTATTATTTTTTTTGAGTTGGAGTCTCATTCTGTCACCCAGTGTGGAGTACAGTGGCACGCTCCTGGCCACCGCAGCCTCGGCCTGCTGGGCTCCGGCCATCCTTCCGCCTCAGACTTCTAAGTACCTGAAACTATAGGTGCGCGCTACCACGCCTGGCTAATTTTTTGATTTATTGTAGAGATGAGGTCTTGCTAAGTTGCCCAGGCAGGTCTCGAAACCGCGGGTTCAGGCAATCCACTCACCTCAGCCTCCCAAAGCATGGGATTACAGGCTGAGCCACCAAACCCGACTTGCAATTAAATTTATTGGGAAATTTTCAGCTTTAATTCTGAAGAAAGATAGATAAAGTTTGAAATATCTACATTGGCAAATTAAAAAGATGGTGTTTGGAGACAATTTGAATGGAAACTTTGAAAATTATTCAGGAATCTAGAAAATATAGTTTTTGATAGATAAAAAATAAGGTTTTTTGTTTGCTTTTTTTGTTTTTTGTTTTTTGGGGTTTTTTTTGAGCTGGAGTCTCACTCTGTCGCCCAGACTGGAGTGCAGTGGCTGCTCCCGGCCACCGCAGCCTCGACCCGCTGGGCTCCGGTGATACTTCCGCCTCAGCCTTCCAAGGAGCTGGAACTACAGGCGTGCGCTACCACACCCGGCTAATTTTTTGATTTATTGTAGAGATGAGGTCTCGCCTGCCCAGGCGGGTCTCGAACCCGCGGGCTCAGGCAATCCGCTCACCTCAGCCCTCCAAAGGCGCGGGATTACAGGCTGAGCCTCCAAGCCTGGCAAAAATAAGGTTTTTAAGACTAAGAACATGTTTGCAAAATGGAGACAGTTTGGATATGACTGCTTTTTACTATTTTGAAGTAGATGTTTGAATAGCACAGAAATCTGAACTTAAAAACTTCATCCTAGCATGTAAATAAAATAACCTGATCAAATAAGCTAGTGTGAAATTTCTGTTAATCAGAGGAAAATAGAATATAAAAATTTGTTTTTACTGAAAATAGGTCCTTTCACCCATGATTCTCTCTAAGTTAGAACCAGAGGTATGTTCTCATAGAGATAGAGATAAATATAATTTCTTTGAGAATCTTTCAAATCGGAAGTCTTTTGATGTACCCTCCCACCCATTCCTCCCCAAATTTTGATTAGTCTTACCTGGTGAGTAGCAATGACTCCCTTCCCACTGAAACCAAACCAACCACTGGTCTTAACCAACAAGAATTTGGTTATTAGTGATAGAGAAACATCTTTTTGTTTGAATCACATTCAGTCAGAATTTATAATAATTTTGTTACGTGTTAAGGTTTATTTCTGTGTTATCTGTGAAGGAAAGGATTTACTAAATGCTGACCACAGTAAAAACATGAGCACCTCAGTCCTTTACAAGTGCATTGGTCCTACCACTTACATGGAAATAATTCTTCTCAACTAAAATAGAACTATTTATCTCTGCTTGATCATCCTCTTTGCACTATAGCTGTGCTTCCTAAAGCAGTTGGATAGGAATAATTTGATAAATAAACTGAGACACATTGGGTTAAACAAACTGAAGTTAGTTTACAGGACTTTTCAGATTCTTTGATTCCTATTGATGTTCCAGAAGGGCCTTGTATGGTAAGCAAACTTTTCCACATCACTGGTGTTTTGAATTGTATTTTTAACTAGAGAAGTTGCAGAACATCTATATATATTATATTATATTTATATTCATTTATTTATTTGAGTCAGATTCTCAGTCTGTCACCCAAATTGGAATGCAGCAGCATGATCACCACTTACCCACAACCCTGTCCTATGTTTCTATGCTTCCTAGGCTGGTTTTGGGCTCCTGGGTTCAAGCAATCATCCTGTGTCAGCCTTCCAAAATGCTGAGATAACAGCCACAAGCACCATGTCAGGTCCTTTTTATATTTTTTTCTAGACTTTGCCTGTTATGATAATTACCTAAGTTCCTATTGTGTTTTTCATCTTTTTCTCACTTCCTTATGTTTTACACATGTTGCAAACATTTTCATTTTAGTCATTTGTTATTAAACTTTATGTCACCTTTATTTCTTTCCTTTTGTTTTTTGAAACCAGGATTTATTGAGGGAACAGAAAATTTCCCAGAGCGGTGGGAGGGGACCCAAGGGAATTGCCCTATGGTGTCTTTCTTAAAGCAGAAGATTTTATTTTTGAATAATTAAATTGTCAGTCTTCCCTCTGATGACTTATAAAGTTTGTTTGTATTTTAGAAGTCTGCTCTACCCCCAGATTACAAAATATTTGTCTATTTTTTTCTAGCAGCTATATAATATTTAAAGTATTTTGGCCAGGGTTGGTAGCTCAGTCTGTAATCCCAGCACTTTGGGAGGCTGAGGCGAGTGGATTGCCTGAGCCTGTGGGTTCGAGACCTACCTGGGCACCTTGGCAAGACCTTGTCTCTAAAATAAATAAATTTAAAAAAAATTTTAAAGAAATATATACAGTATTTCAGTACCAATAGAGATTTCTGCAATGATAGAAATACTCTGTATTTTGCTGACCAATATGTTGGTGCTAGCAATGTGGGGTGATTGAACAATTAGAATGTGGCTGTGCAACTGAAGAACTGAAACTTTAATTTAGTTATTATTTATTATTATATATATTTTTAGTTGAACTCTCACTCTTTCGCCCAGGTTGGGGTATAGTGACACAATCACAGCTTACCCTCAGCCTTGACCTGCTAGGCTTATGATGATTCTTCTGCTTCAACCTCCCAAGTAGATGGGACTACAGGCATGGGCTACCATGCCTGGCTAAATTTTTTGATTTTTTTGTAAAGATGAGGTTGTGCCATGTTGCCCATGCTGGTCTCAAACCCCTGGGCTCAAGCAATCCTTCTGCCTTGGCCTCCCAAAGTTCTGAAATTACAGGCATGAGCCACTGTGACAGACCTAATATAATTCTTAATATTATTATGCATACTTGAGGTTTACAATATGATGTTATGGAATACATACAAATGGTAAAATAATTACAAAGAAAATTTCACATAGTTATTTCATTTTTATGAAAAAAAAGCAACAAAAATCTACTTACTTAACCAAATCCCGAATATAATACAACTGTATTAGTTATAGTCCTCATATTGTACATTAGATCTCCAGGCTTGTTCAGGCTATATATCTGCTACTGAGAGGGGGACAAAAAATCTGCTACTTTTTATTTCTTAACCTACACACTCCCATGTCCTTCACTCCTCCATAACTACAGTTCTAATCCCTATCCGTATATTTGAACTTTTAAAATAAACAAAAACTTGTGTAAGTGAGATTATGCAATATTTTTCTTTCTATATCTGGCGTATCTCATTTAGAACATTGTCATCCAGGTCCTTCCAAGTTGCGAAAAATGGTGGAAGCTCTTCTTTTAAGGCTGAATAATAGTGTGTGTTTGTGTGTGTGTGTGTTTCTGTGTGTGTGTGTAGAATTTGCTTTATCTATTCATCTGTTGACAGACATGTAGGTTTATTCCCTATCTTAGCCATTGTAAATTATGCTACAATGAACAGAGAAGTGCAGATGTCTTTACACGGTGGTGATTTCATCTACTTTGGATACAAACCCAGAAGAGGAGCTGCAAGAGCATATGGTAGTTTTATTTTTCTTTAGGAACCTCCATACTGTTTTCCATCATGACTCTACTAATTTACATTCCCACCAACCATATGCAAGGGTTTCCTTCTCTCCACACCTTCACCAACATTTGCTATATGTCTTTTTGATAATAGACATCCTAACCAGTGTGAGTTGATCTCTTACAATGTTTTCAATTTGTATTTCTCTGATGATTAGTGATGTTGAGCACCTTTCCTTATACCTATTGACTGTGTTTTGTTTTCTGTTGTTGTTGTTTGTTTTGGAGAAAAGTCTGTTCGGGTTCTTTGCCCATTTATTAATTGGGTTGTTTGTTTTTCTGCTATTTAGTTGTGAGAATTTTAAAAAAGTAATAGCCTTGAGTATTAATCCTTTATCAGGAATGTGGCTTGCAAGTATGTTTTCTAAGTTCGCAGATTGCTTTTTTGTTTGTTGATTATTTCCTTAGCTGTGCAGAAACTTTTTGGTTTGATGCAGTCACACAGATTTATACATATCTTTGCTCATGTAGTATGATTTATTGATTCGAACCCCCCCCAAAAAAACCACTACCAAGGCCAATGTCAAAGAGTTTTTCCCTATGTTCTCTTCTAGGAGAATTATGGTTTCAGGCCTCACATTTAGGTCTTTTATTCATTTTCAGTTGATATTTGTGTATAGTGTAAGATAACGGTCTGATTTCAACCTTTTGCATGTGGAAATGCAGTTTATCCAGCACCTTGTATTGAAGAAATTATCCTTTTCCATTGAATCTTTAATTTTAATTAATTAAAACAAATTTAAATAACCACATTTGGGCCGGGCTCAGTGGTTCAGCCTGCAATCCCACGCTTTGGGAGACTGAAGTGAGTGGATTGCCTGAGCCTGCGGGTTCGATACCCACCAGGGCAACTTGGTGAGCCATCTCTACAGTAAATCAAATATTAGCCAGGCATGGTAGCATGCATCTGTAGTTCTAGCTACTTAGAAGGCTGAGGCGGAAGGATTGCTGGAGCCCAGCAGGTCGAGGCTGCAGTGGCCGGGAGCAGCCACCTCACTCCAGTCTGGGTGACAGAGTGAGACACCAACGCAAAAATAAAAATAAAAAATAAATAACCACATGTGGATAGTGATTACATATTGAACAACAGAGATAAACCTTTGATTTATCTGCAATTTGTTTTTGTGTGCAGTGTGAGTTAGATATTTTGTATATAAATATCCAGTTATTCTAGCACTATTTCTTTTTTTTTTTTTTGAGTTGGCATCTCACTCTGTCGCCCAGATTGGAGTGCAGTGGCCGCTTCCGGCCACTGCAGCCTCGACCTGCTGGACTCCGGGGATCCTTCCACCTCAGCCTTCCAAG
>NW_007137129.1:0-15843 GCF_000164805.1 Carlito syrichta | reverse complement strand
GATAAATATACACGAAATTACATGATTTTTTTTAACATATGATAGATAAATGAATGATAGATATTGCAAAAGCACAGGAAATAATGTGAAAGACTGCACTAAGATGGTGGCCAAAGTTAAGGTAAGTGTAGGAGAAAAGCAGAAAGGGAGAAATTGAACTAAAAACTTTAAAAAACTGTACATAAATATTTTTTAAAACACTTGAAATAATCATCTGAATACATTTGTTATATCATAACAAATGGACCAGGACTTCTGTCTATTTGAGTAAATAAATTGAAAGATAGCAATAATGATAATTTTAAAATTGAATTCTCCTTTGACAATGCTGTCTAAAATGTTTTTTTTTCCATTAGTGTCTGTCACAGAATCCAGATATTTTCACTACAGCAGCCTTTAGAGTTCTTATTTATAAGCTGATTTTCTTTTGTTTTTCTCCCTCCTACAGTCTAAGATCAAAAAAGGCAGTGACAATTTTGTTTAGTTCAGCACCTAGTGCAGCTTAATAAATATTGCTTCATAAATAGTATATGAATAAATAAAAGGAAACAGAGCCATTTTTTATATTATGAATGGCAGATAAATAGTTAATAATACTAATGTATGTCATAAGGAAATTCAAAGTTGGAGAGCGAGAAAAAGAAGCTCCTGAAATGCTTTGTGAAAAAATCCAGAATTATGTGGTATAACAAAAATTTAGAAGACAGACAGCCTCAAGACACAAGGGTTAGCCTCTTTAAGCCAACACTGTTGAAAGAACAAATTAGAAGGTGGAAAAAAAAAAAAAACACCAAAGCAATATTTAGCATATTTAACAACAGATTAGTTGTATCATCTATCAATAAGATTGCATACTGTACTGGCCCTTGAGCAGGGTCTTGGAGGCCTCTTGCCATGCATGCTAGATTTGGAGAAGATTTGGCATGTTAAGAAAGGGGCTGGGATAGCCCATACTTTTGAGTGGGAACTCAGCAGCACATGGTAGCAAATACTTACCCGTATTGAAGTCTCCTAATACTTTAGCAAAGTGTTGGGATTTAGCAATTTGTTTACAGTAGTAGATATGAGTGTGAAATTTTAAAATCCTGCAGGATGAAGACAGTAGAAGTCAAAATGAAGTTACTTATAGAATGAACAAAACTTCCTTTTTTGACAATGTAGTGGACTAAATTGCCTACAGATTGTTAATAAAATGAATTACATTTAAGTCTCTCATGGTAAGAAAAGGAACATTATCAGTAGTTTTGAAACTGTCTGCTCATCTACAGATATTGCATATTTTTTTCCTTTTCCATGATCCTTTTCTAAATTTCGTGTTTCTTTTATTTTTAAGTTTTGTTTTATTTGTATATAATTTTAAATAATAGTCTTTTTGTTTTGCTTTGTTTCGTTTTGTTTTGTTTTGTTGCTGGCAGTTGAAGAAGTAGGAAAGTTTACACTTAGCACAAATGGAAAGATAAAGTATAATTCTGTTAAAATCTGTATTGACTAAATTAATTTTCTTTCTTTATCAGGAATATGTTGAATTTGTTACAGTCTAACAGTGTAGAAAATGCATTTTTGGTGGGAAAATATTGTAACCAAAGTGGTAGAATTAGTTCTTGGGCTAGAAAACAACTATTACTCATTTTATGATGGAAACCCAGTGTATCTGGAGTATTAAATTTTCACGTGGGGAAACATTAGAAAAAAATCTAATAAAAGCTTATAGATGGGTAATATTTTTTATTGTTTGAAAGACACTGAATAAAATAAAAAAGTGAATAAATCAAGAAATAAATATAAAATTTTGGTTTAGGAAGCAAGCATTTGATTTTTTTATTTTAAAGATGTGAGGTACAATTAAGGAATAGGTACATAAGTGGTCATTTTACAGGTGCAACTTGCACCTTCCATTGGTCCTTAAATCTCCTGGTTTGGGATCAGGTATCCTTATTGATTTTATGTGCTGCCCTCCTACCCTTGGCCGTGTCCTCCTACTGCCAATTCCTTTCATGTAGTATTATAGTAAATGTTCAGAGTTCACTAATGAGTGAGAACGCGTGGTACTCAGTTCTTTGTTTCTGTGATAGATCACTGAGTTTGATAGACTCTAAATCCATCCGAGTTGCTACAAAGTCCATAATTTTTTTCTTTTTGACTGCAAAATATTTCATCGAGTACATATACCACATTTTTTAAATCCAGTCCACTTTCAATGAGCAGCATTGTTGTTTTAAAATTTTCACTATTATGAATAGTGGTGCTGGTATCTTTTTTGGAGAATGACTTGAATTCCTATGAGTGATTCCCTGAAGGGGCATTGCTGGGTCATATGGAAGATTGATTTTTAGATCTTTTAGAAATTGCCACATTGTTTTCCACAGTGTTTGTACTATCTTCCACTCTCACCAACAGTACAGAAGTGTTTACTTTTCCCTGCATCCTCTCCAGTGTCTGCTGTTTCTTTGAGTTATTAATGATGGCCATCTTGTCTGGAGTTAGGTGGTATCTCAGTGTGGTATTGATATGCATTTCTTTGATGATTAGTGAGGCTCAGCATTTTGTCATGTATCTGTTGGCTGCTCATATATTTTCTTTTGAGAAGTGTCTAATCATGTCTTTTGCCCATTTTTTGGGTAAAGATGTGGTGTACAATTCGGGGTTAGGTATACAAATGCCCATTAACAAGTAAAGTTTGGGCCTCATTTTGGTTTCTACTACACCTGGTTTAAGATCAGGTACCCATATTAATGAAGTGTGTCCCTCACCTCCACTGACAGTTTTCCACTACTACCAATCCGTTTCTTATAGTATTATGATAATTGTTCAGGGTCCACTTATAGGTGAGAATATGTGGCACTCAGCTCTTTGATTCTGTGATATATTACTGAGTATTATAGTCTCTAAGTCCACCCAAGTTGCTGTGAAGTTCATAATTGTGTCTTTATCATTGTGTAATATTTCATCAGGTATATGTATTGCATTTTTTTATCCTGTCCTCTTAGGCTAGGCAACACAGTTGGTTCCATGTTTTTGCATTGTGAATAGTGCTGAGAGGACCGTAATAAAGTATACCATAGACTTAGGTTAAGAGCATGTTATAACCCAATAAATATGTAATCAGCTTGTGGACAATAGTACCGCCATTTTTAGTTTTCTGCTTTAAAACATAACCTGTAGCTGTTTAAAGTTTCAGTTATGGGAAAAAACTGCAAAGCTCTGGTTACAAGCTTCAACCCCTTTCCTTATCTCACTTTCCCCTTAGCAACAAACAATCAGGTGCTGGGGGTAATCACCTAAGTTTCCAGATGTCTCTGCAACTTCCCTAGCTAGTGGGCCAAGGACAGCCCAAGTCAGGCTAGCCAATCCTCCATGATTAAGCTGACCACCAGAGGTTACTACCCAATTAAATGGTAACAAAACTGGAAAGCCCCCCAAACTGCTCTTCCCTTGTATAAAAGCATAAAAGGCATCTGCTTAAGGAAATCAGAGCCTCTGAATGTACTCTGCTGTGTCGGTTGTTGACAGAGGCCCAGGCTCGAGCTTGCAAATAAAGACCCTCTTGAACTTTCATCGGAATTGGCTCTTGGTGGTCTCTTGGATTAAACTTTCGGCCACTACACTGCAATAAACATATATGTGCAGGGATCTTTTTTCATACACTGATTTGAGTTCTTCCAGGTATATTCCCAAAAGGTGAATTGAGGGGTTACATGGAAGATGGATTTTTAGAACTTTTTGGCATTGCCAAACTGTTTACCACAGAGTTTGTGCTAGTTTACATTCCCATGAACAGTGTAGAATTGTTCCCTTTTCCCCACATACTCTCCAGCATCTGTTGTTTCTTGAGTTATTAATGATAGCCATCCTGACTAGAGTTAGGTGGTATCTCAGTGTGTTTTTAATTTGTATTTCTTTGATGATTAGTGAGGCTGAGCATTTTTTCATGTATCTGTTGGCTGCTCATATGTCTTCTTTTTCAGCTTCATCAGCAATGGAGAATTAAAACCCTTACTAAACTTCCAATCCCTAAGAGATTATGCAGTTTCCAAACCATCTCTACAACACTTAAAAAATAATAAGCACAGACAAAAGAAAAACAAAGTATGACCACACACTTCTCAAGAGAATAGGAGAACACAGAATCAACAGAGAATACATGATGATTGAAAACACACACATACATGAACCCAAAAGTTGAAAGAAGACAAACAAGCAAAAAATTGTATAAGAAAATCATGATAGGGATAAACAATGATATTTCAATAATCAATCTGAATGTGAATGGACTAAATGCACCACTGAAAATACACAGAATGATAAACTGGATAAAAATTCATGAATTAATTATTTGCTGCATCCAGGAAACTCATCTCACCACAAGAAATGCACACAGACTCAAAAGTTAGAGAATGGAAAACAATTTCAAGGCAATTGGATCACAAAAGAAAGCAGGAGCTGTGATCTTAATATTGAATAAAAACTTTTAAGCTATCAAAAATTTAAAAAGATGAAAGGACACTACATAATGATAAAATATTCAATCCATCACACATACTATTCCTAGAGGAACCACTGCCTTCTAATATCATTTTGCTCAAGTAGTGTCTCTTACACTCTGCTGCCAGAAAATTTTTCCCTGTCACTGGAGTGAGAATTTGATAGTGGCTGCAGACTGAAGAACTATCAGATGATTTAGATTTGTGTTTGAGAGACATTGAGTTTTATTCTTCTTCTGTGTCCTGAGGGTAAAAGGAGTAGGAGAGCTAAGCATTCTCTGCTGGAATGTCTCCAATCAGGACTAGGTTCCCTGGGTCATTTACAAGATAAAACCTAGATTGCCTTATCTCTCATAGCTTGAGGTAAGAGGAAATACTTGTAAAACAAAAAAAAAGTTTGAAACTAGTTTCCAGATATATTCAATTACACGACAAATTTTTTTCTTCACCACCAGTATTTTTCTCCCCATGCTTTCTATCAAAGAAAGCACAATTTTCATTTGTCCCACATAGGTAAGCAGACAGAGAGAGAGATCTCATTTAAGTACTACCAAAAAGTAAATCTGTTTCACACTTAATAGTAAGTCAAACAATTTTCTTTGCATAATGGAAAAAAAATTTTCAAGAAGTTTCACATGTATTTGCTCATATATAACATGAACTCTATATACTTCCAACAGAGTTTATTTTAAAAACCACAATTAAGACAGTTCAAGAAAAGAAGCAAAAACTCTTTGGTATTTTATCTCAAATCATCTAACCTCAGGGACTGCATCATTGAACACTAAGCCATGTTGTGTGTCATTCTGGTAGACTTCAAATGTCATTTCTTTGTTAATGACTTAAAATACTCTAGTACTAGCTCCAACCTCTTTCTTGAGCCCCCAGGCAGATATTCCTAATTGCTTATAGTGTGTATGTACTTGAACATCTGATAGAATACCTCACACTTAACTGCTAATCAATCACTCTTGCCTCAATGCTTCCATAAGACATTAAATAGATCATGTCATGGTCTTTATCACACCATAATTTGATGATCTATGTATCAATCTCATTTTCTAGAAAGTAAGTGCCCAAAATGTGGAGATTTTTTGGAAATCTATATATTCTTAGTTTTAGCACATAAGAAATATTTGGAAAGTGTATATTGAACGAATACACATTTGTATGGCTCAGTAATTTATGACTCAGGTTAACAAGAACATAGCCCTACCAAGCACACAGAGAAAAGGAGTCAGCCTGGCTGGGTGGGTGTAGGGAAGGGAGATAAATGGACACAAAAAGTCAAAGATAGAACAGTCATTATCAGAGGTCTTCAACCTAACTTTGCCACATACCTCACACTTGGTATTAAAATCATATGAAGCTCCAAATTGTCATCACTGTAGAAGCCACTTTTGTGACAGTTCTCTTGGCATTGGATTTTTTCTACAGTATGAAAGAATTTAGCATTTAAAGCCTCAGAGAAACCTGACACTTCTTCCTTTTCAAATGAGTCAAATGTCAAGCAATGAGCAGACAGTGACTACGATTCATAAAAAGGGTTTGGTTCCTTGGCGTCTCACATGGAAGTCAAAGGTCCTACCATATAAAGGCAACCAAGGATGTAATCTCCCAAAACTGTAATATTCAACTCTCCCACATCTCTAAGGCATTTCTTCAGAACTGCATAGGAAAAGTACTTACCTGTTGGAAAAAACAAGAACTCGTCCAACATAACTGAATCTCCTGTATTTGGGAGGGTGTGCAGGTTCACAAACATGGGTTTGTAAAATGTGCTATAAATACAGTGGATATGTAACTTATTTTTCAGAGACACTTCAAAATTGAACACAAATAATAATACATTGAGGCAACAGCATAAATCAGGACTATCCTAGCACACCAGGGCATGAGGTGATCCAAGCTGCACAGGAAATGAACAAGGTATTTAGGAGTACATATACATCTCTGCCCTTATGATGAATAAACACAGAACATTCTCAATCAATTGAATCTTACTAATCAGTGTTTGTGATAAATGAAAACACTGCAGATGATTTTCAAACTTCCTTTGATTACTTCATCCACCAATAGTTTGGAATACTTGGGGGCAAAGGCATGCTGGACTTTGACCAATCTATGTAAACCCTCAATCCAATTATTCATTCAGTGTGTCAATAAGCTTTTGTTGATGCTTAAGTACCATTTGAGAACAAATTAGGACACTGGGTAGGACAATTACAAAAATGAATGACACATACCTTCCCTCAAAGAGTCAACATGCTAATTGGTGAGATACATGAAACCAAATAATTATGGTGCAATATATTTAAATGCCAAAAACACATATTTCCTAAGAAAGTATATATGACTAGCTAAAATTCTTGAGGCTGCTGGCATCTCTAATTATACTCAGGAATCTTATTTTCTGATGTGAAACCCAGGTAAATTGTCATTCCTCTTGCCTCACTTTTTTTGCTGAGATCTATTTGTATCTTTGCTCACAACGTATACTGAAGATTTATAAAATTACATGTGTTTAAATAGTCTTCTATAATTCTGGTTGTTAACTAAAAAATAACTCCTCTTTCTTCTAGCTTTAAATTACATGGTTCTGTGATTCGCCTTTGCTTTTTGTTCCTCATGAGTAAAGGTTTGCTTTGCAGGTGTACTTATTAAGAAAGTACAAGCTGGGCTTGGTGGCTTTTGGGAGGCTGAGGTGAGTGGATTGCCTGAACCTGCAGGTTCGAGACCTGCCTGGGCAACTTGGTGAGACCTCATCTCTACAATAAATCAAAAATCAGCCAGGCGTGGTAGCGCATGCCTGTAGTTTCAGCTACTTGAAAGGCTGAGGTGGAATGATCACCAGAACCCAGCAGGTAGAGGCTGCGGTGGCCGGAAGCGGCCACTGCAATCCAGTCTGGGTGACAGAGTGAGACTCCAACTCAAAACAACAAAAAAAAGAAAGTACAGCAATCTCAGTCAAATTGCAAAATACACCACAGTTTTGAGTAGGAAGCCTGATGAATGAACAATCTGAAATTCCTCTACACATCAATACTACTAAAATGTCTCAACTGCAAGGTGATATTTCTATGAACTTTTTAAGAATCTGGAATTATATTCTGTAGGCCAGATCAATTCCCTTCTGAAACTTGCTATGTGTGCTTCTATTTTCCCTACTGGTTTTAGAAGTAACCAACATCTCTGGTTTTTGCATATACTCAGTCCCTAAGGATTGCAAGACATATCACTTATATTGTCTCATTGATATAGCTTTATTTCCTTTCAAATCAACAAAGCTTTCCAAACAGGTATGTTTGAGAAGGGTAAATGTTAAAATTAGTTCATGCATTAATATATCTGATTTCTTGTTTTATTTCCCACATATTGCATATGGTAAAGTAAAATTTGGACATCTGTGAAACTGTCTGCTCAATAACCCCCTCCATATTCTTCTGGGATCTAATTCCTTGCCTCCTTCACCCTTAACCTCAATTCTCGTGGTTACTCTGGGAATCACATAGTCTTATCTGACCCTCCCTCTGGCCATAATTGATGGGTCCAGAACTGCTGAATCAACCATATTTTCCTGATCCCTTCCCAACCATCAACTTCAACAAAGTGAATCAATTTAAGGTAAGCACTGGCCTTAGATCAACTGAAGGCCTTCAGAATAATGTGAAAATTGCGAAGATGAAAATTTCTCTCTGATAATAGTCATAACAAGTAAGATTTGTTTATATTTATATTGAGAGCACTTGAAAATGTGTTCCCTGTGAATTGTCAATTTTATTATATTAAGGTTATCAGCCATCTTATTTTTTTGCCATTCTTTTTTGAAAAAAGATGACTTTTGTTGTTGCTTTAACTTGTATTTCCTAAATATTAATGAGGGTTTAATTCCACATGTTTATTGTCATTTGATTTTCTTTGCCTATGAATTATTTGCTCATATCCTTTGTACATTATATATTAGGATGTTGGTGTTTTTTCTATTGATTTATAGAAGTTCTTAATAGTAATGAACATTTGTATACTTAACCCTGAATTGTACTCCACATCTTTAAAACAAAATAAAAATAATTTTAAAGAAGTTCTTAATCATTTTTGTAGGTAGGGCATGGTGTCTCACACCTATCAACCTGGCATTTTGGAAGGCTGAGGTGAAAAGATTGCCTGAACCCAAGGGTTTGGGACCAACCTGGGCAACTTGGTGAAACCTCATCTCTAAAAAAAAAATAAAAAACAGAAAAAGAAAAAAAAAATACTAGTTTCAGAATATTAACTTTTTGCTAACTTTATCTGTTAACTTTTTACAATTACAAAATAGAGACTTTTTTTATTATGTGGAGTAAAATTCAGGGTTAGGCATACAAATGTTCACTATGCAGTTACCCTTGTTGATGAGGTGTGTCCCTCATCTCCTGGCAGTTTCTCATTACTGTCAATCCCTTTTTTATACTATTATGATAGTTGTTCAAGGTCTTCTAATGAGCGAGAACATATGATAATCAGATAGTTGTTTCTGTGATAGATCACTCAGTACTATACCTTCTAAGACCATACAAGTTGCTGCAAAGTTCAGAATTTCGTCTTTCTCTATGATTGCATAATATTTCATCATGTATATGTACCACATGTTATTAATCCAGCTCTATTTGATGGGCAGTACGGTTCGTTCCATGTTTTTGTTATTGTAAGTAATGCTGCAATAACCCTGTGTATACAGATATACTTTCATAGACCGATTTGAGTTCTGGGTATATTCCCATTAAGGGGATTGCAGGTCATATGGGAGGTTGATTTTTAGATCTTTTAGAAATTGCCACACTGTCTTCCTTTGAGGTTGTAGCAGTTTACACTATCACCCACAGTGTATAAATGTTTCCTTTTCGCTGCATCCTCTCCAGCATCTGTTGTTTTTTGAGTTATTGATAATGGCCATCCTGACTGGAGTTAGGTGGTATCTCACTGTGGTATTAATTTGCATTTCTTTGATGACTATGAGGCTGAGCATTTTTTCACATATCTGTTGGCTGCTCATATGTCTTCTTTTGAGAAGTGTCTATTCATATCTTTTGCCCACTTTGTAATGGGGCTGTTTGTGTTTTTCTTTTTGGCACATTTAAGTTCCTTGTAGGATTTTGTTAGGTCTTTGTCAGATATACAGTAGGCAAATATTTTTCCCATTTTGTGGGCTGTCTCCTTGCTCTTTCAGTGTTTCTTTGGCTTTACAGAAGTCTGTCAGTTTGATGAGGTCCCACTTGTCTATCTTATCTCTTATGACATGGGCACTTGGGGTTTTGATTAGGTATTGGTTGCCAGTTCCAATTTCCATAATGGTATCTTCTGAATTTTCTAAGATTCTTATAGTTTGAGGATTTACTTTAGGTCTTGATCCATTTAGAGTTAATTTTGTGTATGGTGATAGATAGGGGTCTTTATTTTTTTTTTTGAGTTGGAATCTCACTCTGTCGCCCAGATTGGAGTGTAGTGGCCACTCCCGGCCACCACAACCTCGACCTGCTGGGCTCCGGCAATCCTTCCACCTCAGTCTTTCAAGTACCTGGAACTACAAGTGCGTGCTACCATGCTCAGTTGATTTTTGATTTATTGTAGAGATGAGGTCTCGCTAAGTTGCCCAGGTGGGTCTCAAACCTGCGGGTTCAGGCAATCCACTCACCTCAGCCTCCCAAAGGTGCGGGATTACAGGCTGAGCCACCGAGCCCGGCAATAGGGGTCTTGTTTCAATCTTCCACATGTGGTCAGCCAGTTTTCCCATCACCCATCACCATTTGCTGAATCTGTTTTCCCCTCTACAGTGGTTGATGGTGGAAGTTTTGTCAAAGATGAGTAGGTTGAGAAATTGAAGTTTTGTTTCCGGAATATTTTTCCTATTCCATTGGTCTATATGCCTGTTCTTGTACCAATACCAGGCTGTTTTGATTATTGTAGTCTTATAGTAGAGCATAAAGTCTGGGAGCCTGGTGCCTCTTTACTTTTCTTTCTGAGGCTTGTTTTGGCTATTCATGGTTGTTTATGTTTCCATATGAATTCCTGTATTGTCATTTCCAGGTCTGAGAAGAATGCTGCTGGTAATTTCATAGGTATTATGTCAAATCTGTAGATTGCCGGTAATTTCATGGGTATTGTGTTAAATCTGTAGATTGCCTTGAGTAGGATGAACATATTAAAAATATTGATTTTTTTCAATCCATGAGCATGGAATATTTTTCCTTTTGTTTGTGCCGTCTTTGATTTCTTTGAGCAGTGCTTTGTAGTTTTTCCTTTAAAGTTATTTGACTTCTCTTGTTAGAAAGATACTAAGGTATTTGTTGTGTGTGTGTGTGTGTGTGTGTGTGTGTGTGTGTGTATGACTATTATGTATGGGATAATGCTTTTTATTTAGGTTTCTATTTGTTTATTATTGGTGTATAGAAATGCAACTGACTTTTACACCTTTTTTTTTTTATATCCTGAGACTTTGTCAAAGCCCATTATCAGTGCAAGGAGGTTTTTGACAGTCTTTTGGGTTTTCAAAGTGTAGAATCACATTGTCTGCAAAGAGGGATAACTTAACTTCCTCTTTTCCTATTTGAATACCCCTGATTTCCTTCTGTTGTCTGAATTCTCTAGCAATATCTTCCAATACTATGTTGAACAGGAGGAATAAGAGTGGGCATTCTTGTCTTCTTTCAGTTTTCAGGGGAAATTGTTCCAATTTCTGTCGGTTTGGCAGTATCTGGCTGTGAGTTTCTGGTAAAAGGCTCTTATTATTTTGAGGTATGTTTTATCTATGCCTAGATGTTTGAGGACTTTTATTAAGAAGGGGTGCTGGATTTTATCAAAAACTTTTTCTGCATATAATAATATAATAATGTGGTTTTTGCTTTTACATCTGTTGATGTATTTAATTATGTTTACGGTCTTGCAGATGTTGAACCAGTCCTGCATCTCAAATATGAAGCTTACTTGTTCATGGTAGATGATTTCAGGGATGTGTTGTTGAATCCAGCTTGCTAGAATCTTGTTGAGAATTTTAGCATCTATGTTCATCAAGGATATTCTCTTTCTTTGTGGGATCTTTACCCAGTTTGGGTATCAATGTGATGTTAGTCTCATAAAATGATTTGAGGAGAGTTCCAACTTTCTCGATTACCTGGAATAATTTCAGTAGAATTGGTATCAGTTCCCCCTTGTATGTTTTGTAGAATTCTGCTGAAAAGCCATTTGGTACAGGGCTTTTTTTTATTTTTTTTTTGGTAGGTAGTTTTTTAATGACATAGTCAATTTTCTGGGTTGTGGTTTATTTAGGGTCTCAATATCTTCTTGTTTCAACTTGGGGAGGTTGTGTGAAGTCAGAACAACCTCATTTCATTTAGAAAACAGAGACTTTCATACATAGAATTCTGACCCCACTAAATATAATTTAGAACAGACATACTTAAGTAACAAATATTAAAAATATAAATATGGAAATGTATACCAACAAAGTACTAACAACAACACAGAAATTGGACAAACTAAAATTCATTCATAAAAATAAAAATAAACAAGCAAAAAACATTATTTGTGTTTTTAATAAAAGTAACAACCTACAAAGAAAATGTAAACATAAAATATAGTAAGTCTTTTTTTATTCATGTTTTTTGAGTTGGAGTCTCACTCTGTCACCCAGACTAGAGTGCAGTGGCACACTGCTGCCCACCACAACCTCGACCTGATGGGCTCTGGTGATCCATCTGCCTCTGCCTTCCAAGTAGCTGGAACTACAGGCGCACGCTACCACACCCAGCTAATGTTTGATTTTTTGTAGAGGTGAGGTCTCACAAGTTGCCCAGGTGGGACTTGAACCTGTGGGCTCAGGCAATCCACTTACCTCAGCCTCCCAAAGTTCGGGATTACAGGCTGAGTCATTGAGCCCGGCTAGTGAGTTTTTATAATATGTTAATGACCACGGACATAATACTGTAATTTTGAAATATAGGGATCAGAAATTATAGAAAATTCAAAACTTAACTATAACATACGTCTACAGAAAGATTGGAAAACATTGCCCTGAAATACACAGACCACTCAGAGGTTCTGAATGCAAAGTATCATGACAATTCTAAATGATAACTATAACAAGGCTCGGTGGCTCAGCCTGTAATCTTGCACTTTGGGAGGCTGAGGTGAGTGGATTGCCTGAGCCCATGGGTTTGAACCTGCCTGGGCAACTTGGTAGATCTCATCTCTATAATAAATCAAAAAATTAGCCGGGCATGGTAGCGTGCCTGTAGTTCCAGCTACTTGGAAGGCTGAGGTGGAAGGATCACTGGAGTCCAGAAGGTTGAGGCTGTGGTGGCCAGAAGCGGCCACTGCACTCCAGTCTGGGTGACAGAGTGAGACTCCAACTCAAAAATAAATAACTAAATAAATGATAACCATAAAACTTTACACACAACAAAGAAATAAAACATATATTTTCAAATACCCATCCCATAATTATGAAAAAAAAATCTCAGGACAAAAGGCTAAAACTCATTAAATTTTATGAACAAGAAAGTATGCTGAGTATATATTCCACACATAGTAAAACAAGAATCAGCAACAACCTCAAAAAGATGAATAAAATAATACCTATGCTATTTGGAAATTTTAAGACTCTATTCTAAATCATTATTTGATGGAAACAAAAATCAAAATGAAAGCTACAAATTATTTAGAAATGTATGATAATGTGAACAATGTATCAAAATCTTTGGACTGCAGCTCTAGTGCTTTTTAGACATTTAAATATACCCATTAAAAAATAAGAAAGACCAAAAAAACATAAAAACCTATATATTTGTTGTTTTGACACTACTATGGGCAAATTTGCCTGAATTTGATCAAATTAACATGAAAAAAATTCATCAGAAAAATAATAATAAAATAAAAACCAAAACTATTTAAAAGGTCAATATAGATGACAAATTTTTGTAAGTCAAAAAAAGAACAGACTCAAACATCATTAGAAATAAAAAGAGAGCCATTATACATATACAAATTAAAAAATATAGATCAAAGGGATGATTTCTAAGAAAATATAAATTATCAAAAGTAAATTGAGAAAAGTTAGAAAACTTGATAAATCAATCTGCATGGAAGGGAAAATTTATTAAACAAACCCTAAACTTTATACTAAGCCCAAATTATATAATACATAAATTTTGCAAAACATCTAATGAAGAGACTCTGTTATATAAGCTGTTCCAGGGCACATAAAAAGGTAGAAATCTCCTTCTGAAGTCATTTGAGAAGACAAGTATAATCCTGTTATAAAAACTGAACAGTTATAATAAAAAACTAGAAAACTCTGAACTATTCTACCTTATGCAGAAAAATGCAGAAATCTTAAATTAGACAGTACTAACTGAAAATCAGCCTGTATACAGAATGTTATTCATCAAGATCAATAAGAGTTTAGTCCAGGAACACAAGGAAAGACAAAGTACTCTTCTAGGCAATGGGAATGCAGTAGTGAACAAAACAGAAGAAACTCTTGCCCTCATGGAGCTTATATTTTAGTGGGGGTAGAATAACACACATATGAATAGCCAACAGGTATATGAAAAAATTATCAGCATCATTAATCACTAGGTAAATGCAAAGCAAAACCTCAATGAGGTATCCTCTTACCCCACTCAGAACGGATATACAAAAAGACAAGAAATAACAGATGTTGGAGAGGATGCTGAGAAAAGGAAATGCTCATGCAATGTTGGTGGGAATATAAGTTAGGGTAACCACTATGGAAAACAATATGGAGATTTCTCAAAAATCTAAAAAATAGAACTACCATATAATCTAACAATCCCACTGTTTGTATTTCCACTACTGTTAAAAAAAATAAACCAATATATCAAAGGATATATATCAGCCGGGCGTGGTAGCGCATGCCTGTATTGCAACACTGTTCACATTAGTAAAGGTGGGAAACAACCTAAGAATCCAACAAATAATGATTTAATAAAGAAAATATGGTATATCTACACAAGGGAATATTATCTGGCCATAAAAAAGTATAAAATTATATTATTTGCAGCGACATAAATAGAGCTGGAGGACATTATTCTAAGTAAAAATGAACAAGACACAGAAAGACAAATATTGCTTGTGCCCACTTCTGTGTGGGAGCTAAAAAAATTGATCACATGGAGGTATAGAAGTTACTAGAGACTGGGAAGGGCATATGCATTGGAAGGTGAGAATGAAGTGTTAATGGGTACAAACACACAGAAGAAATGAGTTTTAATCTTCAATAGAAAAGTAAGATGACTATAGTTGATATCAATATATTGTACTTTTAGATGGGCTCGATGGTTCAGCCTGCAATCCCATGATTTGGAAGGCTGAGATGAGTGGATTGCCTGTGCCCGCAGGTTTGAGGCCCGCCTGGGCAACTTGGCGAGACCTCATCTCTACAATAAATCAAACATTAGCCAGGCGTGGTAGTACGCACCTCTAGTTTCAGCTACTTGGAAGGCTGAGGCTGAAGGATCGCTGGAGCCCAGAATGTCGAGGTTGCAGTGTCCACGAGTGTGCCACTGTACTCCATTCTGGGCGACAGAGTGAGATTCTAACTCAAAATAAATAAATAAATAAACAAAGCAAACAAAAAAACCCCCAATATATTGTACTTTTAAAATAACTAGAAGAGAGGACTTGAAATGTACCCAATAAATAGAAATGGCAACTACTTGGGTGATGAATACCCTAAATAACTTGGTTCTATCATTATACATTTTCTGCATGTAACAAATTTTTGCGTGTCCCATAAATATGTACAAATATATATAACGAATAAAAATTTTAAAATATAACTTAGATCAAGTCAATTTGAATAATAAAAATAATATCAAAAAAATCATAACAGAATAATTTTTTTGAACTTGGCAGCCAATTCTAAACTTTACTTGGAAAATAAACTAGGCAAACAGAAGGAAAAGTTTTTGAAAAAGAAGAAATATGACAAAGGAAATGCCATACCAGCTAGATAAGAAGTAATAAAATGATGTTTTGGCTCAAATATGAACAAATGGGTCAATGTAATGAACTGGGGTCCAGAAATAGACAAATGTATACATGGGAGTTTGTCATATAACTTACGTGGCTTTTCAAATCAATGGGGGAAAAATGACTTTCAAGAAATAGTGCTAGCCGGGCTCGGTGGCTCAGCCTGTAATCCCGCGCCTTTGGGAGGCTGAGGTGAGTGGATTGCCTGAGCCCGCGGGTTCGAGATCCGCCTGGGCAGCGAGACCTCATCTCTACAATAAATCAAAAAATCAGCCGGGCGTGGTAGCGCATGCCTGTAATTCCGGCTACTTGGAAGGCTGAGGTGGAAGGATCA